>NW_015160919.1:177030-190161 GCF_001447785.1 Gekko japonicus
CTGGGGCGGGGCCACAGCCATTTGAGGGGGAAACATAGAGTTTCCCCCTCAAATGGCTGTGGCCCCGCCCCAGCATGTGACGTCACATCCGGGTGACGTGCATGCGGGGGTGGGGTTTCCCCCGGGCCCCGATTCCGCGGGGGCGGAAATCGGGGCTCGAAAGTGGGGGGAAATCCGCCCCCCCGGGGGCATTTGGCAGCCCTAGTGGTTCCAATTCACACTTACAGGGGGAAGAACCTGTTACAATCCAGGGACCCAAAGGTGGTAAGGGCACAACCAGTTCAAGGGTTGCCAGCCTCCAGGTGGGGCCTAGAGATCTCCTGCTTTTACAACTGACCTCCAGCTGCTTTGGAGGCTGGACTCTGCAGGATTGAGCCATGCTTGGGCCCCTCCCCTCCCCAAATCCCGCCCTCTCCCAGATCCACCCCCAACGTCTCTAGGTATTTTCCAACCCTGACCTGGCAATGCTAGCCAGTCCCAAGCAGGCCCGTGGCCAGGATTTTGTAATTCAGGGGGCCTTTAAATAAGTCAGGGGGCACTGACATCACAAAATTATTTATTTATTTATTTATTTTTAGACTTATATCCCACTCTTCCACATGGGCTCAGGGCGGCTAACAAGAGGCAAATGCCACACATAACAATAAAACCAGGCAAAACAACCGAATTACATTTTACATTTAAAATCGGTGCTCACAGCAACATATCATCCAAGACGGGGACTCCAATGCAATGCTTCAGACGGCACTACTGTCTCTTCTTGATCAGTCTGCACTCTGTCCATTCTCCATTCCCAAGGCCAGTTCACATTGCCAAAAATGGCAACACGGTGGTGGTATAGTGACGGCGGTGGCTCCTACTCAAAAGCCTGGCGGAAGAGCTCCGTCTTGCAGGCCCTGCGGAACTGCATAAGGTCCCGCAGGGCCCTAATCTCCTCTGGTAGCTCGTTCCTCCAAATAGGAGCCGCCACCGAAAAAGCCCTGGCACTAGTCGCAGCATATTTAACATCTCTAGGGGCTGGGACGACCAGAAGATGTTTTGCCCCAGACCGTAGTGCCTTTTGGGGGAACATATGGGGAAAGGCGGTCCTCATATGTTAAAAAAAATAAAATAAAAATAAAATTTTAAATACTCACTTTTGCGGCATTCGCACTCTGCTCGCCTACATGGGGAAGCAAGCCACGCTTGGGGAAGGGGTGGTGGTAGGCAGGCCTCCAGGTGGCCTAGAGATCTGGGAGGCCTGGGGGCTGGATGGAGGTTGGGGGAGCCTTGGCAGGAATTCAGGGGGCCAGGCCCCAAAATGCCCCACTGTGGCTATGGGCCTGGTCCCAAGGTTTCTGTTGTGGGGTGGGGAAGGGAAGGAAATTGTAAACAACTTTGAGACTCCATGCCACCAGTGATAAACTACATGACATCACATGAAGTTCTTCCTACAAACACTCACTACCACATTTGGATTTTTCTATAAACAATCCTTAAGCCTAGTTCCCCCTTACGTTAAGGTTGACACTTTCAAGGGTCCACATATTGCGGTGTTGTACAAATAAAGTTAAATACATCTGTGGTCTTAAATGAAGTGTATAGGGTTAGACAAAGTGGGGTGTATGTTACTTACTTGATAGCTCCCTCATACCTTCCCTTTGTTGTGCTTTTCTGATAGTATTGTGTTTACTATGTAATGTATAAAAGAATAAAAATATTATTATTTTTTTTAAAAAGCAGGGTATAAAAACCTTCTCCTCCTTCTTCAATGGCTATCTGCAAGGGAGCGGTGGCGCAGGCAGTTAAACGCCTGCATTAATATCACTCATGCAGCCACTATGGCTGTTCGAGACCCACCGCGGTCGAGGTGAGCTCTCGACCCTAATCCTAGCTCCCGCCCACCCAGCAGCTTGAAAGCTAAAATGTAATTATAATGCGAGTAGACAAATGGGTACCTACCCCTAGAAGGGTAGGGGGCACCCTCCTCCTGTGAGGCGTATGGAGGCGACAACGGCGACGGCAATGGTGGTGGCGGCGGACATCAGCTGCAGCAATGTACCAGCGGTGGAGGCGGCATGGCGCGACGACGCGGCGGCAGCAGGGAGCAGCAAGGCCAGAGGAGCGAACCCTGGTGGCCAGCGGCAACATCGGGTGGCTGTCGTCGGCGAAGCAGAGGCGGAGGCGCACGATGATGTCATCAGCAGGCGCGGCAGAGCCAGAAGGACGTGGCCGAGGCCGGAGGAGGGCGCATCATGTGCCAGCCCGCCTGAGCGCAAGAGAGGAACAGCTAGCCAACGAACCACCAAGAAGAGAGCCAAGGCGATTCAGAAAGCCTCCACCTGGGTGCCGGTAGGCAGCTCCATCCCCAGTACAATGTGCCCCAAGTTAGGTTGAAATGTGCTTAGCACCCCCCATGTAAACCGCCCAGAGACCCCCTACCAAGGGGTTAGGGCAGTATATGAAATCGAAGGTTAAATAAATAAATAAATAAAATATCTCACTGCTCACATATATAAAAAGAATGGGCCTTTCTCCTCTTAGAACATCTCCGAGGCCCGTCCTGATTTCCCTTGCCAGGCACGTCCCTGCTCAGATCTCCCAAACACCACATGCCAAACGCTACCCAGACCTCCGGCACCGTGGCATTTCCGACAGAAACCTCCCCCGCCCGCCTCCCAATCCCTAGCGGAAGGCGAGCTAAGAAGGTGGCACTGGTATCCGTCTTGTCAGTCTGAAGGTTAACAGCATGATTAAAATATTAGGAAAGCAGTTGTCATTGAAGTGAAATACGATGCCCTTGCCAGCGTAAATCCCCGCACAGCATCTGGGCCTTCCTGACAGGAGACCGGAGAGTTCGCCACTCTTCTGTCTCTGCGGGGGAAGCACAGCTCGCCCCTACAACAAGTTGATCCGAAGGGAATGACTTCTGCCTCCTGCCCGCAGGGCGGCCATCTCTTCCTTGGATTCCACAAGAGTGAGTCCCACGCCACACTGCTGCGAATGACATGAGTATCTGTCGGAGGCTTGCGTGAGAGCCCCGGTTCGCAAAGATGCTGCCGGAGCCGCTGGGAG
Source organism: Gekko japonicus (assembly GCF_001447785.1). NCBI lineage: Eukaryota > Metazoa > Chordata > Lepidosauria > Squamata > Gekkonidae > Gekko > Gekko japonicus. Next base: position 180,085 of record NW_015160919.1, read on the forward strand.
TCACCTTTTGCCTCACGCTGAGCACAAGAATGATAATTCCTTGATGGCTTCGTTCTTATCGCTAATTCCCTGTGATGTCTAGGAAGCAGAGTCAGAACTCAGAGGCTGTGTGCTGTTCCTTTCCAACCGCCTTTTTTTTTTTTTTGGCTAAAGGAAGGTATTTTTCAATAAAACACAGATGGTGGTTTAACAGGCTCTATCCTGTTTGCTTCCCCTTTCTCCAAGGAGCTTGGGGGAGCTTTACCTGGTGTACCCTTCCTTCGTTTGATCTTCACAAAGGCCCCATGTCAGGGTAAACTGAGCGAGCAAATTTCCCAGAGTTCTTCAGTGGCTGAATGGAGACTTGAATCCAAGTCTATGTGCTGATACCATCGATTAACGAGCCACTTCTCTCAGTCCAGAGGATGACTTTATTAAAAGGTGTTTCACTTACAAGATTTCTGTTTAGAATGGCGTGCAATACATCAAGCAGGTAACATGAACAAAGTTCAAACAGACTCTATACCAATGAGACACTTTCCCGCCCAGGAAGAACCGCGCCAAAGTAATGGGAATCTCAACGGCTTGGATATTCCAAAACATCTTAGTTCCCATGCTATGAGCGATATTAGTAGACATAAGCTAGCTCCCTTATCTCCCACCTGTCCTTGAAGTGTTTCTGCGTTACGCTAACAAGCTTGCCGTTTATGAGCATGCGCATTGGTCACTAGGCAACAACTATCAACATATGAGTTAATACAGAAAGAATTGCATGTTAAGAGGTCCCAACAGGTGAAGCATATATACAATGAACAAATCATGACAGCTTGCTGACAGTCTATGGCCTTCATGCAACACTCTAACCACTGTGCTGAGAGGCAGTGCAGTGCAGTGGTTAAGAGTGGCTGATTCTAATATGGAGGACTGGGTTTGATTCCCCTCTCCTCTACATAAAGCCTACTGGGTGAACTTGGGCCAGTCACAGTTCTCTCAGAACCTTCTTAGCCCCAACTGCTTCACAAGGTGCCTGTTGTGGGGAGAGGAAGGGAAGGCGACTTTAAGCTGCTTTGAGATTTCTTAGGGTAGAGAAAAGAAGGCATAAAAGCCAACTCTTCTTCTTAGAATCATAGAGTTGGATCAGACCTCCAGGGTCATCTAGTCCAACCCCCTACACAATGCAGGATATTCACAAATACCTCCCCCACAAACACCCAATTACCCCTGTTCCATGCCCAGAAGATGACAAAAAGCCTCCAGGATCTCCAGCCAAACTGGCCTGGAGAATATTTGCTTCCTGACCCCAAAGTTGTTATCAGCATTTCCCTAGACATATAAGAAAGGGCCACAAGAACTAAGCACTGAGGCAACCCTTCCTGCCCTCCCTCTCATAATCTGCCTAAGTTCACAGAATCAGCATTGCTGTCAGATGACCATCTATCCTCTCCCTGAAAACCTCCAAAGGAGGAGAGCCCACCACCTCCCAAGGAAGCCTGTTCCACTGAGGAACTGCTCTGTCAGGAAATTCTTCCTAATGTTTAGCAGAAAACTCTTAAACTCCTCCTCCTCCTCCTCTTCTTCTTAAGATTTTGTTGGAAAGAAGTGACCTCACTGGAGTTGGAGGAGCTGACCTTTGACCTGGACATAACATCACAAAAAGGAGGGGAAAGTCTGGCAAATCATAATACATTGAACAGAATGACTGTTTTCTCTGGCTGCATCAGGAGGATAGCAGCATCCCAAACCCTGCTCTCCCCAAACAAGTTCTGCTCATGCTTTGCTTTCCAGTCTCAAGCATGTAGCCAGTTTTTCATTGAGCAGTTTAGCTGTTTGTGAGCAGCTCGGTTCCCTTCTGTGTATTCAAACAGTACAGTACAGTACAGTGCAATCGGCAGCATTTCATGTGTGGCTATGCTCACATAGCCTGATAGGAGTCCCAGGCCCTGCTCTGACCTGTCATCACTTCACACAGCTCAGTGGCCAATCGTTTAAACAAAGATTGAGCAAATCAGTCAGCCAGGGATTAGAAACAAATACTGATATTTTTTTTTAAAGAACGCCTTACTGTTTGGTTTCTTTTAAATCCATGTTATTGATGTCATTTCTTGCATGAGCCTTTTTGCACCATCTTCACTCACATGCACACAGAGACACCCCATCATTTAATTATCACGGCCCTGGAGGAGAATCGATTTCTGTGTGTAAATGCAAAAGTGGCCGTGGGGCGGAAGGAAAGGAAGGCGCAAACCTGTTTGGCAGCTGCCTGCAGTGGCTGATGACAGGGCAAGGAGAGCCATGGCTCTACTTGTGAGCAACTAAAGCTGCCAAAAATGGTATATGCTCACCAAGTATGTTCACTGCAAAGCTTGTGTCACTTTTAAAGGAAACAAGGGCTTTTGAGCATGGGCAGACTTAATGGGGTTGCCAGCTTTAAGAACATAAGAGAAGCCAGTGTTGGATCAGGCCAATGGCCCATCCAGTCCAACACTCTGTTGCACAGTGGCCAAAATTACCAGGTGCCATCAGGAGGTCCAGCAGTGGGGCCAGGACACTAGAAGCCCTCCCACTGTTGCCCCCCCCAAGCACCAAGAAGACAGGGCATCACTTACCCCAGAGTCCCTATCTATACCTTGTGTCTAATAGCCACTGATGGACCTCTGCTCCATATATTTATCTAATGCCCTCTTGAAGCCATCCATGCTTGTAGCCGCCACCACTTCCTGTGGCAGTGAATTCCTTTCTTGCCCTCCATGAGAGGGATGGGCAAGTGGGCATCAACATGGCAAATGGGGTTCAATGTGGCCAAGTGCAAGGTGATGCACATTGGAGCCAAAAATCCTAACTATAAATACACATTGATGGGGTCTGAACTGGCAGAGTCTGATCAAGAGAGAGATCTTGGAGTTGTAGTAGATAACTCACTGAAAATGTCGAGACAGTGTGTGACTGCAATAAAAAGGCCAATGCTATGCTGGGGATTATTAAGAAGGGTATTGAAAACAGATCAGCCAATATCATAATGCCCCTATATAAATCAATGGTGTAACCTCATTTGGAAAACTGTGTGCAGTTCTGGTCACCACACCTTAAGAAGGATATTATAGCTTTGGAAAAAGTGCAGAAAAGGGCAACTCGAAGGATAAAAGGGTTGGAACAGTTTCCCTATGAGGAAAGATTAAAGCACTTAGGGCTCTTTAGCTTGGAGAAACGACGACTGAGGGGTGACGTGATTGAGGTTTATAAGATTATGCATGGGATAGTGTAGGTAGAGAAAGAGGTACTTTTCTCCCTTTCTCACAATACAAGAACTCGTGGGCACACCATGAAATTCCTGAGCGGTCGGGTTAGAACGGATAAGAGGAAGTACTTCTTCACCCAAGGAGTGATTAACACTTGGAATTCACTGCTACAGGAAGTGGTGGCGGCTACAAGCATGGACGGCTTCAAAAGGGAATTAGATAAGCATATGGAGCAGAGGTCCATCAGTGGCTATTAGCCACAAGGTATAGATAGGGACTCTGGGGCAAGTGATGCTCTGTCATCTTGGTGCTTGGGGGGCCAACAGTGGGAGGGCTTCTAATGTCCTGGCCCCATTGCTGGACCTCCTGATGGCCCCTGGTATTTTTGGCCACTGTGTGACTGAGTGTTGGACTGGATGGTCCTTTGGCCTGATCCAACATTGGCGTCTCTTATGTTCTCATGTTTAGCCCTTAGTTTCTATGGAAAATATCTCATTTTGGACCTCTCTGCATAATGCTAAGCTCAAGGCTAAGGAAGTATCTACTCTGGACATTGTATTTTCTTTTCATGGTTCCTGTGGGCTTCTGTATTTTCCTGTGATGGATTATATGTATAGATTCATTCTCGATTACATGTGCATTTCATTTTGTTGAAGTCTCCTTTTGGATATATATGTTTGCGGGTAATTCAGCTCACTGTTGTTTTCTGTTGTTTTTTGCAACCTCCAGGTGGGGCCTGGCAATCGCCCAGAATTTTAACTGCTCTCCAGATGACAGGGATCATTTCTGCTGGACAAAATGGCTGCTTTGGGTGGAGGACTCTGTGGCGTTATACCTTGCTGAGGTCCCTCCCCTCCCTAAACCCCTCCCTCTTCCAGGCTCCGCCCCCCCAATTCTCCAGGAATATTTCCATCCCTACCTAGCAGAAGCACATCAGAAGCCAGAACATTAAAGCCAGCTGCATTTCGCGGCCCCTTTAGCCTCGTGAAATGAAGCTGCAACTGCTCCTTATTTCAGAACATTGAATGGAAAGGGCCTGCCTGAACCGCGGCGTCCCTTGGTTTTTAATATTTAGATCCAGCAACCGGCGGCTGAGCAAATGAGGGTCAAAGGCAGCCGCGTTGAAAACACGAAGGCAGGCAAAGCAAACACAGAAGCCAACCTCTGTTTGCTTCTCACTACATGCTTTTGATGCCTGTCAAGCGCATGAATTTTCCCCACAGCCAGAGAGAAGGAGGGAACAGGCCCAGCGCTGCTTTAACTAATGAAGAGGGTCCGTTCCTGCCTCCGAGGCGGCGATAATCATGGCGGGCAAAGAGGAGTTCGCCGACTCTTGCTTATTAGCAGAGACGCCGCTTTTAACACTTGATCAGAGAAGGGAGACGTGCGCTTCAGAGCCGGCCCTGCGCCCCTCAGGTGCTGTGGTGTAATGTGGCTATATTTAGCCCAGTCGTTCTGCAGAGCCTTTAAAGTCGTCACGCTCTCCCCTGACACCTTCGGCACAGAAAAGTGGCAGCCGGTTTTTGGCGAGGGAAAGGTGAGAGAAGGGGGGAACGAGAGAGCCCTGGGCACAGCCGGGACTCCAAACTTCTGCAGTGTTGTCAAGACAAGGGAGTCGGAGCTGACGAAGAAGCCTGTCAGGGAGAGTTAACGCCGGCTGTGAAGGGGAGCGCGGCCTACATCCTTCCCTGTCAGAAAGCGGTGGGAATAAGTGGTAGACGCGGGCCTAGCAAGCATTCTGCCTGCAGCTTTCTGTATCAGCTGGACCAATATACGTTTATAATAATAAAAACAAACGAAAATACATATAGAGTTGGAAGGGACCCCCAGGGCCAGTTTGGCGTAGTGGTTAGGAGTGCAGACTGCATTCTGGGAGAACCGGGCTTGATCCCCCACTCTTCCACATGCAGCTGCTGGTGTGACCTTGGGTCAGTCACAAGTTCTCTCGGAGCTGTTCTTTCAAGAGCAGTCCTTGAAAGAGCTCTCTCAGCCCCACTTAGCTCACAGGGTGTCTGTTGTGGGGAGGGGAAGGGAAAGGGGTTTGTAAGCTGCTCTGAGACTCCGAGTGAAGGGCAGGGCATAAATCCCATCTCTTCTTCTTCTCATCGTCATCATCTAGTCCAACCCCTTGACAATGCAGGAAATTCACAAATACCGCCTCCACACACACACCCCAGTGACCCATGTTCTTAAAGAACATATCTTTCCTCCTTTAACAGAAGGGACTAGCAAGTCTGAGCAGAGGTTGAAGGGTTAAACCCCTCTCTCTTTCCTCTGCACAGCCCCAAGGAAAAATGAGGCTACAAGAGCCAGCAATTAGCTTCTTACAGATGGATGGAAAAGTGTGCTCTTTGTCTCATAAATTTAAGGCTTTTATCCCAGGGCAGGCTGGCTGTTCAACTTACTGGGAAAGTTCCTGATGGGCTGCCGCTACTCGTGGCCACTGGGGGCCAGGAGCAAGCAGATCCAAGAAGTCCCTGAAGTGCTGCAGGGTTTGCTGGCTTAGACCTGGGGGGGGGGGGGGGGGGGGGAAGGATGCAGACAAATCAAGTGGTGGATTCAAAACTGCACAATACAACATGACTCAGCACATGGGCAAACACGTGGCAGTCGTTTAGCCTGATTAAGGGAACTTGGTTGCCCCATCTTAAGACTAGCATAAAGGCAAAATGACAATGTGACCTCACCCAGAACCACATTTTTCACATTGTGTGTGTGTGTTGAATATGAAGCATCAAGAAGAACTGTTTATAAGACTTACATATTGCTTTGAGGAGAAGGAGGAGGTGGAGGAGGTGGTGGAGGAGATTGGATCTATACCCTGCCCTTCACTACCTGAAACTGTCTCAGAGCGGCTTACAATCCCTTTCCCTTCCCCTCCCCACAACAGACACCCTGTGAGGTAGATGGGACTGAGAGAGCTCCGAGAGAATTGCTCTTTCCAGAACAGCTCTGAAACAGCTGTGACTGACCCAAGGTCACACCAGCAGCTGCATATGGAGGAGTGGGGGATCAAACTACTTTACACAGAGAGTGATTAAAAGGTGGAATTCACTGCCAGAGGATGTAGTGATGGCCACAGGAATAAACAGCTTTCAAAGGGGATTAGATAGATTCATGGAGGATAAGTCTATCAGTGGCTACTAGCCATGGTGACTGAGGGGAACCTCCACATTCAGAGGCACTAAGCCTCTGAATCCCAGAACCAGGAGGCAACAGCAGGGGAAGGCCTCGGCCTCTATGCCTTGTTGCTGGTCCTCCAGAGGAACTGGTTGGCCACTGTGTGAGACAGGATACTGGACTAGACGGACCACTGGTCTGATCCAGCAGGACTCTTCTTATGTTCTTAGCAGGGGAAGGCCTCGGCCTCTATGCCTTGTTGCTGGTCCTCCAGAGGAACTGGCCGGCCACTGTGTGAGACAGGATGCTGGACTGGAGGGACTATTGGTCTGATCCAGCAGGGCTTTTTTTGTACAAAAAGCCCAGCAGGAACTCATTAGCATAATAAGCCAAACCCAACAGCAGGAACTTACTAGCATATTAGCTCACACCCTGACAGTGCAGCTCATTAGCATATTAAGCCACACCCCATGCCCTCCCTTGGCTTGCCTGGGCGCCTGGCCCTTGGACAGGCCAGGGAAGGCACAGGGAGGCATTTAAATGCCCCCCTGTGCCTTCCAGGGCCCTCCCTGGCCCGCCCGCCTCTGAGTTGCCAGGGGGGGGGAATCTCTCTACAGGCCTTCCCTCTGTAGCCATAAATACAGAGATTTTGCCTGTAGTTGGCGTGGCCAACTCTGATGCCAGCCGGAACTCCGTTCCTGTGCGTTCCTGCCCGAAAATAGGCCTGGGTCTCATCCATCAGGACTCTTCTTTCGTTCTTATGTGATGCGTAGAGAGGAAGCGTTCTCCAACACAGAATGCAGAGTAGGAGTTCCATGAATACAGTGGAGACCCAAAGTAAGCCAAAGCTCCACATATGCATGGGAACCCCAGAGAATCGGCACTTGCATCCGCCCAGTGCCGGATTTACGCATAAGCTAAATAAGCTACAGCTTAGGGCCTCGCAATCTGCTGGGGCCTCAAATAAAAACACAATATAAAAATGATTTCAAATATTAAAAAGGCGTATATATTTTAAATTTTTCTGAGACCAACTGATGTAATTTAAAATAGTAGGGGGCCTCTGGGTTTTGTATAGCTTAGGGCCTCAGCAAGTCTAAATCCGGCCCTGCATCCGCCCTTAACTCCCTTACCAGCGGAGGAGTGAAGGAAAGGAGAGGCCACTTCATCCCTGCGCATGAATTTGTCAGCCAAAAGACGAAATGTCTGCGGAGTTCCAAACTGAAGTGGATGCCGTGAAAACCAACCAGAATTCTCCCAGGTACAGTGAAGCAGGAAATTTTTTCCTACTGCCCTTGAAATGGGCAAAAAAAGGTTGACGCACCAGCCTGTGGAGTCTAATCCCAGCTGAATAATTGGGAGGGGGGAGGCGTTTCCTAGGAGTGTTTCCTACCAGCTCCCATCCTCACCCCTCCTCCTCGCCACAGTCCCACTTTTAACAATCCCCGTGTCAGTAAAGCAAGCTGTATCCCTTTGCTTCTGATAGCATCTAATTGGTTGTGGATAATCCCATATTAACTCTCCCGGGCTGCATCAGAAGGGGGCCCCCGTGCGATTGAGTCACGTCCCATCTCCGCAGAAGGTTCCGTTATCGTGTTTATGAACAGCCACGCCGGGCGGGGAAATTTGCATATAAATAACCTGCCAGTGCTGAAAGCACAGAGAGGCACCTGGTAACCACTTCATTTATTACTCTGGAGGGAGGCGGAAACAAATGGACCCATGCAACGGGCCGCCATGTCGTGGCAAATTCATCTCCCATCACTGATTAGCCCAGGCAGAAGCCATGACCCCATAAATATGGCATGTGTGTGTCTAAAATCTGCATACACATTGCGCCACCTCTCACCTCCTCCCCAGAGCCCGGAGAAACAACGATTCCATCACCCACACAATCACCACCACGGTTTTCGAAAACTGGAGTTCACAGCCGGGGGATTTGCAGCCTAAACACATTTGCGAAATACCGTTTAGAGGTTAATGAAATGGGGACTTTGATTCCTTTTGAATATAAGCAGCAGCCCGGTTGGATCAGACTGAAAGTCTGTCTAGTCCAGCATCCTGTTTCTCACAGTGGCCAACCAGGGGCCTCAAGGTTGAGACTTAGGGGCCGCTAACCTCCCTTGATACTAGCCCCAGCACCTGTTCCTCAGAGATATGCTGCCTTTGAAGTTGAAATTAGCGAGGTGCATTTGGATATTCTCAAGCCCAAATTACTCCTGGAGTTCTCTGTTTCGTTTCAGAACAGGGATATCCGAAACAACTGAAAAAAATACAAAAAATTGGGAGGGGGGGGATAATGAAAATTTATTGTCTGAAATTTTTGGGTTCAGGAGATGCAGAAGGAGTGGCCCAGTGGAGAGTGTGTGTGTGAGAGAACAAAGTTTAATTCTGGGTTTAAGCTTCGTATGCGCGCACACTTCTTCGGATACACTGAAACAGACTTCCTCAATCATTACATATAAGTATAGAGATGGTGTGGGGCTAGGAAGGACTAGTTAGAGTCAAGATGCACAAATAACTGAAAGATAAATATAGCTGATTGGATTAAAGCAGTTGTTTATTACTTAACGGTGCCCCAGTATAGAAGGGCATTTATGCTGGCTAGGCTAAACGCCTTTCCGTCACGATTTTTGAGGGCGGTTATGCAGGTATTTCTTATTTGGATAGAAGATGTGAGTGTGGGGATGGTCCAATTGAGACTTTGGAACATATTTTGCTGTTCTGTTGTTTTGGGGAGGGTTTGAGGAAGAAATATTTAGTGCAGTTTATATCCTATAGATTTTATCCTTTTTTTGCAGAGTCTAATTCAGATGTTACTATTAGATCTAGATAATGGGATCACGTTATTGGCCACAAATTTTTTTGTTGGTGGTAATTAAATATAAAGGGAGATAATGGCTGCGGTCACAAGGAGCATTAGGCACGCTAGAGAGACGGAAGATAGGCGGATTTTCCGGGCGCGATCTCACCGCCACATCTGGGAAGCGTAGAGCTCCCGTGGCTCACCTGAGGCTTCACTCCGAAGATGCGCTGTAAAAAACTAGTACCTCCGAGGTACTAGTTTCCAGAAACTGCGGGGCATGGGTGGGCGACTGATCATGTTTCTGGTGGTAGTTCCGGCGCCCGCCCATGTCCCCTCGCAAAAAGGGTTTTTTCCCCAAGTCTCCACGGATCTGCACAAGCACCCAACGGAGCATGCACACACTTTAGTTAAAAAAAAACACAACCTCGTTTGCCCCGCGGCCCCACTTCTTTGCAGTGCCGCAGGATTGTCCTGTGATCGGCACCTCCCCCCTAACCATGGGACCTCCATGAGATGTCTGCTCATGCAACCACACGTTATTTTGCCCTGGGGCAAACAGCCATGCTTCCCCCCCTCGCGTTTTCCGGCCCGTATGACCGGGGCCTAGGGCTCCCAACTCCCCCGGTAGGGCGGAAATCCCCCGCCCCGGAGGCTCCGTTCCCCAAGTCTCCACGGATCTGCACAAGCACCCAACGGAGCATGCACACACTTTAGTTAAAAAAAAAACACAACCTCGTTTGCCCCGCGGCCCCACTTCTTTGCAGTGCCGCAGGATTGTCCTGTGATCGGCACCTCCCCCCTAACCATGGGACCTCCATGAGATGTCCGGGGGAAACCCTCCCCGGCGTGCGCATCACCGGAAGTGACGTCGCACGCTGGGGGCGGGGCCACGCCATTTGAGGGGGAAACTCTTTGTTTTCCCCTCAAATGGCGTGG
>NW_015160919.1:191368-199792 GCF_001447785.1 Gekko japonicus
GGGGGGGGGAAAAGTCTTTGCGAAGTTCGACTTGGCCCAGGCTTACCAGCAGCTCCCCGTGACCAAGGAAGCTGCTGAGGCACAGACCATTGTAACACACAGGGGGGCGTTCAAAGTAAACAGGCTCCAATTTGGTGTGAACGTGGCCCCAGGGATTTTTCAGGGCCTCATGGAAGGGCTGTTGAGGGGGGTACCAGGGACAGTCCCTTATTTTAATGACGTTCTCATTGCTGGGAGATCCGATGAGGAACTTATGCACAGGGTCAGAGAAGTGCTCAAGCGTTTCCGTAAGGCCGGATTGAAAGTAAAACAATCCAAATGTTTGATAGGGGTGGATAGCGTGGAATTCCTGGGGTTCAGAGTGGACCAAAATGGCGTACACCCCACAGACGAGAAGGTGAGAGCTATAAAAAATGCCCCTTGCCCCGTGAATAAAAAAGAGCTGCAAGCCTTCCTCGGGCTGCTCAATTTTTATCACGCCTTTCTCCCCCACAAGGCGTCCGTGGCGGCACCTTTACATGCGCTCCTTCACAAGGACGCAAAATGGCGGTGGGGTGCTGAACAAAAAAAGGCGTTTGAAGGGGTGAAATCATTGTTGTCATCAAATGCAGTGTTGACCCATTACGATGACCAGAAATTGTTGGTCTTGGCCGCAGATGCCTCTCCTTATGGGGTGGGGGCGGTATTGAGTCATGTACTGGAAGACGGACGGGAGGCCCCCGTCGCGTTTTACTCAAGGTCGCTATCTGAAGCTGAGAAGAACTATGCTCAAATAGACAAAGAGGGACTGGCGCTGGTATCAGCAGTTAAAAAATTTCACGATTTCTTGTATGGCAGACATTTCCTACTTGTGACGGACCACAAGCCGCTGCTTGGAATCTTTGCCCCGGACCGGCAACTTCCAAATATAATGTCTGCCAGAATGCTCCGTTGGGCCTTGTTTTTGTCGGCCTATGACTATGACCTGGAGCACCGGCCGGGCAAGGCCATCGGACATGCGGACGCATTAAGTCGTTGCCCGCTGCCCGGCCGAGATTTGGACCCTGCGCCAACGGCCTCTGTGTTGGCCATCGAAGAACTGCCGCAAGCACCCATCACCTCCAAGGACATTGCCGCTGCGTCGGCTAAGGACAGTGTAATTGCGAGAGTTCTTAACTGGGTTTGGAGGGGGTGGCCGATGGGTGCTATGGAGCCGGAATTTCGCATGTACAAAGCGCGCCAAAACGAGCTGTCTGTGTCTAAGGGCTGTTTACTGTGGGGAAACCGGGTGGTGGTGCCTCACTGCCTCAGACAAAAAGTGCTGAAATCACTCCATGAGGGCCATCCAGGCATGGTCCACATGAAGGCACTGGCCCGTGGTTATGTGTGGTGGCCCGGGCTTGATGCGGAAATCGAGGATTGGGTCAGAGTGTGTGAGCCCTGTCAGCAGGCTAGGCCTGAGCCGTCAACCGCCACTCCGCAGCGTTGGGAGTCGGCGGGAAAACCTTGGTCGAGGCTCCACCTAGATTTTGCGGGGCCAGTTCAGGGACAAATGTTCCTTATTATTGTTGATGCGTATACGAAATGGTTGGAGGTTGCGCACATGCATTCCACCACTTCCGGGTCTGTCATCAATGTGCTGCGGCGCCTGTTTGCGACCCATGGTATACCCGATGTATTGGTCAGTGATAACGGGACGCAATTTACATCTATGGAGTTTGAAAAATTTCTGGCTGATAACGGAATCAGGCAGATTACATCGGCCCCATTCCACCCGGCTTCGAATGGCCAGGCGGAAAGAATGGTAAGAACCACCAAAGAAGCACTGAGTAAATTGGTTTATGGTGACTGGGGGGTAAAGCTAGCTTCGTTCTTGCTCAGACAGCATGTTACCCCTTGTTCAGCAACTGGCCGCAGTCCGGCCGAAATGCTGATGGGCCGGAGGCTGGCAACCCTATTAGATAGGTTGCACCCGGACCTGAATGCCCTTAAACCTCCACAGCAGAGTGAACAAACGAAGGTACGCATATATGAGAAAGATGACAAGGTGTATGCGAGAAATTATGCCAGTGGTCACTTGTGGCTCCCAGCCACTATTGTTGAAACTGTTGGGTCCAGAATGTATGTGGTACGACTTGCTGATGGTCGCAAGTGGCGTAGGCACATAGACCAGTTGAGGCAACGGTGGGCGACTGACCGACCCAACGCGTTGCCAACTGAGTCAATAGACCCCGAGGACCTTCCGAGACCTCCCCTGGCGGCGAGTGCTGACGGGCCTGAGGGCATCAGCACTGTTCCAGAGGCAGGGCAGACCCCTACTCTCGAACCGAACGTAACGGATGGAAGTGTTCCTGACTCTGCGGTCCCAGAGTCGAACGAAGTGCCACTGACGGAGATGTGCCCTGAGCCTAGTCCACCTAGGAGGTCTCAGAGAACGAGAAGAGCACCTTCCTACCTAAGTGATTATGATTGTTCGTAGTTGTTTTTGCTTAGGGGGGAGGGATTTGTAATGTATTCAGATGCTGCCCTGAATGCATTAGGAGGTATGTGAATCCTCCCATAGAGAAGCCATGCAAAGCTTCAAGCTTCGGCAGGGATTCGCGCCGAAAAGTATTGTGGCCAATCAGATTTGAATGTTTGTAAGCGGGACCGCTTATGATTGGTCGTTCATGCACACAACCTGATAGGTTGGTTTAATGTACAGTAGGTGTGGCTACATTAGCCCGGAGTGTTTAAATACCGAGCAGCTGAAATGGACAAGCTGTTCGGGCTATGAGGAGTTGTACCGTGTCAGAAGAAGTCGATTGAAGAGCTGAATAAACTTGAGTTTTGCTGAATCACTCTCTGACTATTATTGTTAAGCACGGACTTAACAATTGGCGACGAGGATGGGATCCAGGAGCGGGTAGGCAGCCCCGCTGGTCCCGACCCAACGACGGACAACCAAGAGCAGCAGCTCGCCGTGGCAGAGCAGCGACAGGCACCACCAGCACCGGTGGCAGCGATCGCAGCTATGGCCAATAGCCCGAAGTTCGAGGCATTCGAACCAGCGACCGAGGACTGGGACGCCTACCTGCTGAGGTTCGGGTTCCACCTCGAAGCGAACGACATCACCACGGAGGAGAAGAAGCGAGCCACCCTCCTGAGCTCTTGTGGCAAGAGCGTGTTCGATGTCGCCAGGTCTCTGGTGGCACCAGCGGACATCGGAACAGTGCCGTTCAAAGAGCTGACGGAGAAGTTGAAGGCACACTTCTCCCCGCAACCGTCGGAGATCGCTAGCCGGCACGCGTTCTTCAAGAGGAACCAAGCGCCCAACGAGACGGTGTCCGATTTTGTAGCGGCTCTACGTAAAGCGGCCAGACCGTGTAACTTCGCCGACGTAGAGGAGGCCCTGCGAGACAGGCTGGTGTGTGGCATGCGGGACGAGCGTCTGCAGCAGCGCCTGTTCGCAAAGGCGAAATTGACCTGGGCCGACGCCTACAATGAAGCCATCGCAGCGGAGACAGCGGACAAATCGACCCGTGAGGTGCGTCAGCGTCTGGCTGCAACAGAGCTACGCGTTCACCACCAGGGGTCCGAAGGAGAGCGTGAGGGCGCGGCTGAAGACGTCTGCGCTGTGAAAGGGCCTGCGAACCAGCGGACCCAAGTGAGGACTTCGCCCACTCCTCCTTGCACCGGCTGTGGCGGCAAGCACTCCAGAGAAAGCTGCTGGACCAAGGACGTCGACTGCAGAGCATGCGGAAGGCGGGGCCACATCGCTCGTGCTTGCAGAGCGCCAAAAGTTTCAACGCCCTCAAACAAGCCCAGGAAGCAACGTTCCCGAGCCGCACAACATGAAACCAGCTGCCAGGTCGTACGATCAAGCGCACCTTCGGTCCAACGAATCGGAGGCACCGGCAAGATCAACGTGACGGTCCATCTAGACGGCGTTCCGTGTGGCATGGAGGTCGACTCGGGATCGTCGGTGACCGTAATTTCGTCCAAGTCATGGCAGCAGTTGTTCCCCACCAGGAGTCGTCGCCGGCTGAAGCCAGCAGACACACACGTGTCCGACTTCCAGGGCAAGCGTATACCTCTGGCAGGGAGGGATACGTTTGAAGTTGAGTTTAAGGGGAAGCGGGCGACCCTTTCATTGTTGGTGGCTGAGGGGGACAGAGTGAATTTGCTGGGGCTTGACTGGTTTGAACCGTTGGGAATTGCTATTTCTGGCATTAATAGTGTAACGAAGAATAAATGGGCTGTACTGTATAAGGAATTTACTGATGTGTTTGGGGGTGGCCTGGGAAAATATACGGGACCCCCAGTAGCGTTTGAACTTGATCCTGCCGTGAGGCCGGTTCGCCTCAAGTATAGGAAGGTTCCCATTCCTCTTAAGCCCAGAATCGAAGCAGAGCTGGACAAGCTCATCGAGCAGGGCGTGTTAGAGCCAGTTCCCTTCAGTCGGTGGGAGACCCCCATTGTGACCCCTGTTAAGCCGGACGGGTCAGTACGCATCTGTGCTGACTACAAATGCACCATAAATCGGGCATTGCAGCAGCACTCGTACCCAGTACCGGTAATTAGCCATGTCTTGGCATCGTTGGGGGGGGGAAAGGTCTTTGCGAAGTTCGACTTGGCCCAGGCTTACCAGCAGCTCCCCGTGACCAAGGAAGCTGCTGAAGCACAGACCATTGTGACACACAGGGGGGCGTTCAAAGTAAACAGGCTCCAATTTGGACGCCCCCCTGTGTGTCACAATGGTCTGTGCTTCAGCAGCTTCCTTGGTCACGGGAAGCTGCTGGTCAGCCTGGGCCAAGTCGAACTTCGCAAAGACTTTTCCCCCCCCCAACGATGCCCAGACATGGCTAATTACCGGTACTGGGTACGAGTGCTGTTGCAATGCCCGATTTATGGTGCATTTGTAGTCAGCACAGATGCGTACTGACCCGTCCGGCTTAACAGGGGTTACAATGGGGGTCTCCCACCGACTGAAGGGAACTGGCTCTAACACGCCCTGCTCGATGAGCTTGTCCAGCTCTGCTTCGATTCTGGGCTTAAGAGGAATAGGAACCTTCCTATACTTGAGGCGAACCGGCCTCACGGCAGGATCAAGTTCAAACGCTACTGGGGGTCCCGTATATTTTCCCAGGCCACCCCCAAACACATCAGTAAATTCCTTATACAGTACAGCCCATTTATTCTTCGTTACACTATTAATGCCAGAAATAGCAATTCCCAACGGTTCAAACCAGTCAAGCCCCAGCAAATTCACTCTGTTCCCCTCAGCCACCAACAATGAAAGGGTCGCCCGCTTCCCCTTAAACTCAACTTCAAACGTATCCCTCCCTGCCAGAGGTATACGCTTGCCCTGGAAGTCGGACACTTGTGTGTCTGCTGGCTTCAGCCGGCGACGACTCCTGGTGGGGAACAACTGCTGCCACGACTTGGACGAAATCACGGTCACCGACGATCCCGAGTCGACCTCCATGCCACACGGAACGCCGTCTAGATGGACCGTCACGTTGATCTTGCCTGTGCCTCCGATTCGTTGGACCGAAGGTGCGCTTGATCGTACGACCTGGCAGCTGGTTTCATGCTGTGTGGCTCGGGAACGTTGCTTCCTGGGCTTGTTTGAGGGCGTTGAAACTTTTGGCGCTCTGCAAGCACGAGCGATGTGGCCCCGCCTTCCGCATGCTCTGCAGTCGACGTCCTTGGTCCAGCAGCTTTCTCTGGAGTGCTTGCCGCCACAGCCGGTGCAAGGAGGAGTGGGCGAAGTCCTCACTTGGGTCCGCTGGTTCGCAGGCCCTTTCACAGTGCAGACGTCTTCAGCCGCGCCCTCACGCTCTCCTTCGGACCCCTGGTGGTGAACGCGTAGCTCTGTTGCAGCCAGACGCTGACGCACCTCACGGGTCGATTTGTCCGCTGTCTCCGCTGCGATGGCTTCATTGTAGGCGTCGGCCCAGGTCAATTTCGCCTTTGCGAACAGGCGCTGCTGCAGTCGCTCGTCCCGCATGCCACACACCAGCCGGTCTCGCAGGGCCTCCTCTACGTCGGCGAAGTTACAAGGTCTGGCCGCTTTACGTAGAGCCGCTACAAAATCGGACACGGTCTCGTTGGGCGCTTGGTTCCTCTTGAAGAAGGCGTGCTGGCTTGCGATCTCCGACGGTTGCGGGGGGAAGTGTGCCTTCAACTTCTCAGTCAGCTCTTTGAACGGCACTGTTCCGATGTCCGCTGGTGCCACCAGAGACCTGGCGACATCGAACACGCTCTTGCCACAAGAGCTCAGGAGGGTGGCTCGCTTCTTCTCCTCCGTGGTGATGTCGTTCGCTTCAAGGTGGAACCCGAACCTCAGCAGGTAGGCGTCCCAGTCCTCGGTCGCTGGTTCGAATGCCTCGAACTTCGGGCTATTGGCCATAGCTGCGATCGCTGCCACCGGTGCTTGTGGTGCCTGTCGCTGCTCTGCCACGGCGAGCTGCTGCTCTTGGTTGTCCGTCGTTGGGTCGGGACCAGCGGGGCTGCCTACCCGCTCCTGGATCCCATCCTCGTCGCCAATTGTTAAGTCCGTACTTAACAAAGTAGTCAGAGAGTGATTTCCGAAAACTCAGGTTTATTCAGCTCTTCAATCGACTTCTTCTGACACGGTACAACTCCTCATAGCCCGAACAGCTTGTCCATTTCAGCTGCTCGGTATTTAAACATTCCGGGCTAATGTAGCCACACCTACTGTACATTAAACCAACCTATCAGGTTGTGCGCATGAACGACCAATCATAAGCGGTCCCGCTTACATACATTCAAATCTGATTGGCCGCAATACTTTTCGGCGCGAATCCCTGCCGAAGCTTGAAGCTTTGCATGGCTTCTCTATGGGAGGATTCACATACCTCCTAATGCATTCAGGGCAGCATCTGAATACATTACAAATCCCTCCCCCCTAAGCAAAAACAACTACGAACAATCATAATCACTTAGGTAGGAAGGTGCTCTTCTCAACTGGTTGTCCACTGTGTGAGATGGGATGGTGGACTAGATAGACCACTGGTCTAATCCAGCAAGTCTCTTCTGATGTTCTTATCTGCATTCTTAACATTTCAGGATACTAGAAATCATTCTGTTTCCCCAAATCCCAAAATGAAACTAAAGTTAAAATGTTTTGAAGTATACAGTCCTAGCTGGAAGTTCCATTTCTATGTCAAGGCAAAGAGCTTGTAGAAACTTTCTATAAGATAGTGGCTATCACCTCTTCACATTGTATGCTAGTGAATGTCATAAATGTTATCACAGGCTGAGTTCAGACTGGCAGTTTGAAGCGCAAGGGCGTCGTGGCAAAAAAGACCCGGAACAACGTCTTCCAATATTCCCGGTCACACTGCACCGACTGATGCGGGAGTATACCGGGGAGGAGGCGCAAGGGAGCATTCACACTGGTGGCCCACCCCTGGCAGAGGCACAGCTGTAAGTAGCTTTTTTTTCACTCCGGCAACAAGTGCCTATGAGCATAGGCGCATAGGCGCAGCAATGCAGCTTGTTTGCGGCTTTTAGCGTGCACATGTCCGGGAAGCGGGATCAACGTGCTCTCCAGGGTTTCCTACCACTTTCACCTGGTATTATTTAAACTCGAGAGGGAAGCATTATAAGACGGGTTGAGTACGGCTGGGGAACGCCAGACAGCTGTGCCTGTGTGAACCAGCCCCTTTAATCCGTTTGTGAAATGTGCCTATATCAGGCCAAACTGCCAGTCTGAACTCGGCCACAGAGTCCCAGGATAGGAACTAGCCTCATTCGCTATATAGTCTCCCCCCCCCAGCTCTATGCAGGAAATCCAGAGTGAAAACAATCCAGCCTCTGTTGGAAAACCTAGAGCGAGGGAGCCCACCCTAGGCAATAGATTCCATTGTTGAAGCGCTCTCTGCATTAGGGTCCTTTCCCTAGTATTTAACCAAATGCTAACCTCATGAAACTTAAACCCATTAGATGTAGTCTTTCCCACTGAGACAGCAGAGGACAAGTCTTTTCTCTATTCCCTGTGGCAGCCCTTGACGTATCTGAAGAGCGCAATTATGTAGTTTTCTTGTGTATGGCCTAAAAACATAGCCAATCTCTTCAATCTTTTTCATTTATGGCCTATGCAAAGAAACACTTTCTTTTGTCTGTCCTGATTGTAGTGCAAATCCACTTCATTGAGTCATCCTAAGTTTTGAAGTTATGGCAGAAACAGAAACACGGCTGTCTGTTTAATCGTCTCATTCATCCACTGTACGTCTTTTACCAAACAGGGCC
Source organism: Gekko japonicus (assembly GCF_001447785.1). Lineage (NCBI taxonomy): Eukaryota > Metazoa > Chordata > Lepidosauria > Squamata > Gekkonidae > Gekko > Gekko japonicus. The sequence continues at coordinate 199,607 of NW_015160919.1, forward strand.
ATGAAGCGTGGATCAAACATCTGCAAAATGGAGCCAGGGATGGACAGGGGGCATTCGCTGCGAACTTGAAGGAAGGTCCAGATTTTCAGAAAAGTCTGAAATCTAAAAAAATAATAATCAGGGGATTAAAACTCCCCAAAATAAGAAAAACAAAAGCTGTAGCTTTAAGATAAGAATGCCTGCTGA
>NW_015160919.1:200817-205048 GCF_001447785.1 Gekko japonicus
CTCCTCCTCCTCCTCCTCCTCCTCCTCCTCTTTTCTTCCTTTTCCTCAAACAGTAATACTGAAAAGGTTGCAACATTTCCCTGTAGATAAGGTGCTCCAGCCCTTGATGATCATTCAGTTTGCCCCTTTTGGTACCTTTTCTTTCTCTAAAAAGAGGCAGAACCTTAAGAACATAAGAACATAAGAGAAGCCAATGTTGGATCAGGCCAATGGCCCATCAAGTCCAACACTCTGTGTCCCACAGTGGCCAAAAAGACCAGGTGCCATCAGGAGGTCCAGCAGCGGGGCCAAGACACTAGAAGCCCTCCCACTGTTGCCCCCCCACACCAAGAATACAGAGCATCACCTGCCCCAGCCTGTGAGTTCCTATCTGATGGATCTCTGCTCCAGATGTTTATCTAATTCCCCCTTGAAGCCGTCCATGCTTGTAGCCGCCACCACCTCCTGTGGCAGTGAATTCCAAGTGTCAATCACTCTTTGTGTGAAGAAGGACCTCCTTTTATCCATTCTAACCCAACCGCTCAGCAATTTCATGGAGTGCCCATGAGTTCTTGTATTGCGAGGAAGGGAGAAAAGGACTTCTTTCTCGACCTGCTCTATCCCATGCATAATCTTGTGAACCTCGATCATGTCACCCCTCAGCCATCGTTTCTCCAAGCTAAAGCGCCCCAAGTGCTTTAACCTTTCTTCATAGGGAAAGTGTTCCAACCCTTTTGTCATTCATAACCTTCTGTAATATGGTCATGTTGCAACGAGAAGAATAAGCTATAACTGACAATGGTCACAATGACGCCCGTCCTCACCAAGTTGCATCATTCAAACAAGCTCAGAACTCATGGCCAAAAAAGCTCCTCGCCCAAAAAGGGATTAATCCAGGTCCCAGCTTTGCCATGAAGGCTGCTCACAAGACCGTGCTCTCACGAGACCACCGCTGGTTAGCCCATTTGGAAGTGCTCTGCCTCCCACCATCGCCCCAGCTCTGTGCACTGAATGATTTTGTCAGTGATCATTGTGAGAACTCTGAAAATGAATTTGTCTGTTCAGGAAGCACTGCCTTGAACAGGCTTCATTCACCCTCAGTGACATAAGAACCTATCAGACGAAGGAAGTGTTGACTCTTGAAAGCTTATACCCCAATAATCATGTAGGTCTCTAAGGTGGTGCTGGACTCGAACCTGTGTCTCCTACTGCAGACCGGTAGCTACTGTCCTGAAACTAGCCAATTATAATTGGCTATGTATCATTGTGATTTCATCACGTTTTCTACATGATCCCTGACTGGTTGGGATCGCTCTGGGGAGGAGGAAGAAGCTCTAGCAAGAAAAAGCAGCAGTAGACAGTATGAATACCTTTTAATTTTAAGGTGAATATGCACACAGGTAAGCAGCAGTGTTCCTTCTGAGCTGAGTTAGTGTGAGCTAGCTCACAGTTTTTTAGCCTCAGGCGCACACATTTTTGTCTTCGCTCGGGAAGGATGGCTCCAGAGCAAACTAATTTCGGCAGCAGCCAAATCGCTTGCTCACAACTTTAAGGTAGGGTTGCCAAGTTGATTTTCGCGGGGAGCAGGGGGCTTCCAGCTGGTGTCTGGTGCGTGCATGCGAAGCACACACGCACCGCACACACATCACTCGGAAGTGACGGGAGGATGCCAGGCACGCTGGGGGCGGGGCCACGGCCATCCAAGGGAAAACCATAGAGTTTTCCCTTGGATGGCTGTGGCCCCGCCCCTAGAGTGCCCGGCGTGGTCGCATCACTTCCGGGTGATGTGCACATCGGGGTGGAGTTCCCCCTCGGGGCCCGATCCAGCGGCGCTAGGGAACAGGCCTCTGGGGCGGGGGTTTCCCTGCCCCCCAGGGGGACTTGGGATCCCTACTTTAAGGCCAGTCGCTCACAAAGTAGAATCTTTGCTCACAAGGCTCCACAGCTTAGAGGGAGCACTGGTAAGCAGACCAGGGAAAACATTTCCGACGGTCCCTCCCCCAAAAACAAGACCTTTAAACTAAAAATAGAAAGGAGAAAGAGCCGGCACTGTCCTACGAGAGAAACGGCACCTCAAAGAGATGGATTGACAGGATGCGCTGCGTAGGTGGGACAATTCTCTCAGCAGTGTGGAAAGCCTGGTGGTCTCGATTCCTCTTATTGAATGTGGGTTGTTTATGTGTCATTGCTATGGCAACTGAAAGTCAAGGTGCCAGGCGCGAATGCTGTCACAGTAAAAGCACTAATGGAGGCTATTAGTGCATCGCAATCCGAGAGGCAACACAAGGCGGGCTGCGTCTCCCCTCGGTAAGCCACCAAAAATAAATAGATCGATGATTTGCAGACAACCTGTTCAACTGGGAGGCAAAAGCTGCTGTTGAGGAAGCAAGGAACACGCTTTGGGGACAACTGATGGGAATTCTGCCGTCTCCATTTCTGAGTCGGCCTCCTCTGCGACATCCGCAGCTTGCAGGTAGAAGGCCCCTGAGCTGAGGCAAAAGGCAAGAGCAGGGATTCAGATTCAGAGTTCGGACCAAAAAAAAATCAGTTTCAGGATCAAAATGTGATGGATGAATGTATGCATGTGTGCTGAGAGACAGTGTGCTGTAGTGGACAGAGCGGTGGCCTAGGACCCTGGGTGCTCCTGATTCGAATCCCTGCTTCTGTCATGGAAGTTCGCTGAGTGACCTTGGGCCCATCACAAACTCTCAGCCAGGCCTACCTCACAGGGTTGTTATTGTGAGAGAAGGGAGGAGGGGGAATGATGTTCGAAAAGCTGCTTTGAGTCCCGACTGGAGAGAAAAGTGGGATATAAGTAAATAAATAAATGCATACGTATGTATATATGTATATATGCATGTATGTACACATGTGTCTATGTGTAGTGTAGTGGTTAGGAGCGCGGACTCTAATCTGGGAGAACCGGGTTTGATTCCCCACTCTTCCACATGCAGCTGCTGGCATGACCTTGAATCAGTCACAAGTTCTCTCAGAGTTGTTCTCCCAAGGGCAGTTCTCAAAAGAGCTCCCTCAGCCCCACCTACCTCACAGGGTGTCTGTTGTGAGGAAGGGAAGGGAAAGGAGATTGTAAGCCACTCTAAGACCGATTTCCCACAGCCGCTGCTCTGCGCTCGCTCCTCTCTTTGCCGCGGTGGAACATGTCCATTTCCCACTCGAAGCCGTGCAGCCGCATTTTAACCCGCAGGTTTGCCTGATTTTGCCCGCGGTTTCATAATCCTCAAAAAACAGGATCACGAAACCGCGGGGGAAATCGAGCGAAGCTGCGGGTCAAAATGCAGCCGCACGGCTTCCTGAGTTACAACTTTTACAGCTGCAAATGGAGAAAGCCAATTTGGTCCTATGGTTTCAAGGGGTCCCAGAAATCAAAGGAGAGAATCTGAAGCAACGGTTGAGTGAAGCAATAGCCCCAATGACAGATTTGACAGCGGAATATCTTTACAGCGAAATGGATGTGGTCTATAGGTCCTATTCCTTATACATCAAGAAAAATAATCTGCCTGGGGAAATAGTAGTCAGATTCTCGAAGAGACATGTGAGAGACTCTATCTTGAAAGCAACTACGGGAACTCCCTTGAAAATTGGGGACAACAACATCAGGATTTTAAAAGACCCCATTTGACATAAGACAGAAGAGAAAGAATAATAAAGAACTAATTCTTTTTCTACAAACAAATGGCATCAGTTACAGATGGTTAATCCCAGAAGACATTATTTTCAAACTTCACGATAAAAAATAAAAGATTGACTCTGTTCTTAAGACATGTGATTTTCTGCGAACACAGCTCGGGGAACCAGCTGAGGATGAGAAGGAAGAAGAAGAAAGCAAATCTGACAGCGAGTTAGGCTTGGGGTCTTCGGACGAGGACTCACCCTCTAAAAAGGGGGCGGCTGCCCCCAAAAGTCCATACAAATTGAGGATTAGAAAAGAGAAGAATAAATAGTGGCTGAAGGACTCTGATTTGTGCCTGAAAACTCTGAAACAACTTTGGGATGCTCTGGGGGTTTCTTTAAGCAGTTAAATGAATAGTTAAAAGATAATTAACCTAGCATAACCGACTATGTTCATTGTTTTATTCGCTTTTTAAAGTAACAATTGAGATAAGCTGATGTATTGATCTCCTACTCTTGGGCTTTTAGTTATTAGTGGGTCTTTTTTCTTTCTCCTTAGATGTATTTCCCCTTCTCATATTTTCGGTTGTAGTTTGTAGTTTGTAAAAAATCAATTAAAAAA
>NW_015160919.1:205173-211104 GCF_001447785.1 Gekko japonicus
CCAATCTCCTCCTCCTCCTCCTCCTCCTCCTCCTCCTCCATATAAACGGGCTTTCAAGGCAAGTGAGAAGTAGAGGCACTTGGCCATTGCCTTCCTTTGCAGTCTACCTTGGAAGGGCCCCATTCAAGCGCTGACCCCGTGTAGCTTCCAAGATCTTATGAGACTGGGCTATTGTCAGAACAACGAAGTACACACATTCAGGAACGGTAATACTTTTATTGCAAAGCTATAGATGCAGTAACATCAGCGGCACACCATGGGTTGGCCACAGGTGTACTACGCTTCCCAGAATTTGCGGTGTGATCGCGCCCTGAAAATCCTCCCAGCTTTCGTGGCTCTCCCACGGCAAATTCGGCGTGTGAACGGGGCCCAGGCAAGGTTTGTGAAGTAGAGATTTCCCCTGAAATATGCTCCACTTGTTTATATGTGACATTTGTAGCCCAATGTTTTCAAAAAGACTCAAGGCAGATCACAGTTAAAATTGTGAAATGTTTACTGACATCCCCCTTTTCATATTGTGGAGTGTCACTGCTTTCCTGGTTGCTACTTTTCCCTCCTTCCTCAGTCACATGAACGATCCTGCCCAGGGCTTTTTTGTAGGAAAAGCCCAGCAGGAACTTATTAGCCTAATAGGCCACACCCAACAGCAGACACTCATTAGCATATTAGGCCACACCCTTGACAGCACAGCGCATTAGCATATTAGGCCACACCCCATGTTACCAGAAGTATGGTAATCCAGCCACACCCACCTTTTGCTTCTTGTTCTGTTTACCTTGTTTGTTGTCAAAACCCAGGGCCTTTTTTGTAGCAGGAAGCTAGCAATCCAAAACAGTCCAGTGGAGCCTGAGCGGTGGGTGTTGTCTTCTGACTCACGTCCGGTGAAGCCAGGGGGTGTGGCATATGCAAACAAGCTATGCTAATAAATTATGCTAATGAGCTCCTGCACCTCTTTGTCTACGAAATGACCCCTGATTTCAACAAAGGCATAGCAGCAGGGATAGGAATGCAATAGCAGTTAACAAGACACAGAATGAACTCCCCAACCCCCATGGCAGCATAGCTGACGGCTATACCCTACCATTCCACATCCCTAAAATGTGACATAGTAATTCTAAAATCCTGCCATTCTGGTTTTGTCACCCGTTCAAGGGGACATTTCCTGGTGGGTTAAATCAAGGGCTGCCAGCTCTTGGTCGGGAAATTCCTGGAGATTTTGGGGGTGGACCCCAGAAAGGGGTGGTTTGGGGAGGGGAGGGACCTCAGCAGGGTATAAAGCCATAGAGTCCACCCTCCGAAGCAGTCGTTTTCTTCAGGGCAACTGATCTGTTAGTAGGAGATCAGTTGTAATCCCGGGAGGCTCCCCAGGCCCTATTTAAATCAGGGCTCCGCAACCTTGTTGAGCTTGTGGGCACTTTTGTGATTTTGAAGAAAGACAACGGGCACCACCTCTACATGGATGCCATGGGCCCAGGCCAGTCCCAAAATGTTGGGAGGTTCCAAAGAAAGAGTGCCTGAGGCAGGACTCTTTTTGTAGAAAAAGCCCTGCAGGAACTCATTAGCATATTGGGCCACACCCCTGACAGCACAGCTCATTAGCACATTAGGCCACACCCCCATGTTACCAGAAGTGTGGTTATCCAGCCACACCCACCTTTTGCTTGTTATTCTGTTTACCTTGTTTGTTGTCAAAACCCAGAGCCTTTTTTTGTAGCAGGGACTCCTTTGCATGTTAGGCCACACCCCCCTAATGTAGCCAATCCTAATGAGTGTCTGCTGTTGGGTGTGGCCTATTATGCTAATGAGTTCCTGCTGGGCGTGACCAACTTGGGAGCCAGCCGGAACTCCGTTCCTGTGTATTCCTGCCCCAAAATAGCCCTGGCCTGAGGTATCTGCTTCCCAAAGGGCAATCCCTGCTGATTCAAAGGCAACGCCTCCGAGGTTCTTCCAAAGCACCTTGCGCACTGAGGAGGTGAAGGGAAGACAGGGTAAGCTCTTTCTTAGGGGCAAGGGACACTCTTGGTTTTCAAATAAAGGGGAGGATTTCTTTAGTGTAGAGCCAGTTTGGTGTACTGGTTAGGATCACGGACTCTAATCTGGGAGAACCGGGTTTGATTCCTCACTCCTCCACATGCAGCTGCTGGGTGACCTTGGGTCAGTCGCAGTTCTCTCGGAGCAGTTCTCTTAGGGCTCTCTCAGTCCCACCTACCTCAGGGTGTCTGCTGTGGGGAGAGGAAGGGAAAGGAGATTGTAAACCACTCTGAAAGTCCGAGTGAAGTTGTTGTTGTTCAGTCGCACAGTCGAGTCCGACTCTTCGCGACCCCATGGACCAAACCAAGCCAGGCCCTCCTGTCCTCCGCCGTCCTCTAAAGCTTGCTCAATTTCATATTCGTTGCGTCTATGACACTGTCTAGCCATCTCATCCTTTTCCATCCCCGTCTTCTTTGACCTTCAATCTTTCCCAGCATCAGGGTCTTCTCCAGTGAATGCTCCCTTCTCCTTTGGGGGGAGATCCGGCCCCTGCGGGATCTGATGCAGTTCCGCAGTGCCTGTAAGACGGAGCTCTTCCACCAGGCTTTCGAGTAGGGGCCGCTGCCCCCCCTATTGTGTTACCATCTTGGGGGGGATTGGAAGAAGCCCAGAGAAAGGCCCTGAGAAGATATTTGGAACATCGGGACGCTATAGACTGTCTCCCAAGAATTGTTTGGAACTGTCCCGCCATCTTGGGTTTTGAAGTTAGTTATCACCGAGCACTTTATGTGATATAGGATGGGTTTTAAACTGTATATAATGTTTTTATAATGCAGATATATTGTTATTTTTGTATTGTTGTCTATATCTTGCCCTGTAAGCCGCCCTGAGCCCTACGGGGGAGGGCGGGGTACAAATCTGAATAATAAATAAATAATAAATAAATAAAATAAATAAAGTATTTGAGCTTCAGTTTCAGTATCTGGCCTTCCAGGGAACAGTCAGGGTTGATTTCTTTTAGGATTAACTGATTTGATCTTCTTGCAGTCCAAGGGACTCTCAAGAGTCTTCTCCAGCACCATAGTTCAAAAGAATCTATTCTTCAGCGCTCGGCCTTCCTTAGTCCAACTCTCGCAGCCATACATGACTACTGGGAATACCATTGCTTTGACCATGCGGACTTTTGTTGGCAGGGTGATGTCTCAACTTTTCATCATGCTGTTTAGGTTCGCCATTACTTTCCTCCCACGGAGCAGGCGTCTTTTAATTTCAGGGCTGCTGTCACAGTCTGCGGTGATCTGGGATCCCAGGAACGTGAAGTCTGTCACTACTTCCATGACTTCCCCTTCTATTTGCCAAGGAGTGACGGGGCCGGATGCCATGATCTTAGTTTTTTTGATGCTGAGCTTCAAGCCCACTTTTGCACTCTCCTCTTTTACCCTGAGCAAGAGGCTCTTTCGGTCCTCTTCACTTTCTGCCATTAGAGTGGTATCGTCTGCATATCTGAGGTTGTTTATCTTTTCCCCAGCAATCTTAATTCCCACTTGTGATTTATCCAGGCCAGCATTTCACATGATGTACTCTGCATATATATTAAATAAGCAAGGTGACAATATACATCTTTTCCTATGCAGGGTATAATCCAATCTCCTCCTCCTCCTCTTTTTTTTCTTCTTTCTCTTCCTCTTCTTTCCCGCACCATACAGGTACAGGAAGCCAAGCTCAGAGAGATGTTAAAATCTGTCTCTGTCTACGGCTAAATTAAGAATGTCCAGCTGTGAACACTTACCTGGGAAGAGCTTAGCTACTCAATCAGCTGGCTGAGAGCAACCCAAGAGAGAAGCAAGTGGGAGGGAAGAAAGACGTCGGCAGGTGCCGTGGAACCCCCAGGGTGCCATGTTGAGGAACACTGGGTTAAATGAAGGCACACAAAGAACTAAATGCCACTGCGTGATAGCCGTCTAACGTTTTCAAATGGTCCTGCAGGATTGAGGGATATTAAATGCTGCTGCAGAATATAATCATGAGTGTGCATGTGGGAAAGGGTTGCCAAGTCCATCTTCCACCCCCAGCGGGGGACTTTGGGAGCGTTGCTGGAAGGGGTGGGGCATCCCCAACATGATGAAGTCATGTTGGGGACGTCTGCCGCCCCCCCCCCCCCCCCCGGCCGTGCGCCGGATCTCCAGAAACAGCAGTTCCCTGCACTTAAAGTAGCCAGCAGCCGGCGTTTCCCCTTTAAGAGAAGCTGCGTTTCCCTTTTAAGAACGAAGCTGGCTTTCCCCTGCAAGCTTGCGGAGTTGGCGCTTGGGATGAAACACGGGTTGCACACCCTTAAAGGGAGAGAGATGGGTGGCTGTGGGTGTTGGGGGTGGGGCTTCCCCCGCCGGCCATCTGGCTGGCGGTGGGTAGAACCCCCCCAAAAATGGGGGACCCCTGGCAAACCCTAGCCGTCTTATCAGCCTGACCCAAGTGGCCACACCATTCGTGCATCCACCTGGGCCCAGCACATGACTCCTCAGACCAATTAGGGCTGCCAGCACTGCCTGTGAAAATGGCGGGAGATTTTGAGGGCAGTGCCTGGGGAGAGTGGAGTTTAGGGAGGACATGACATCACCTCCAGGTGGTACTCTAGGAATCCCCCCTAATTTCTGTGTCAGAGACCATAGAGACATGGGGAAACTCCTAGAGTGTCACCATGGAGGTGATCCTCTGACTATTTTTTCTCCTACTCTTCAGTTTCTTGAGGGCAGGGGATTCAGGCTGAGGGCAGGGGGATTCCCTGCTGTGGGTGGGCAAATGACAATCCTACGACCAATCAGGATACGTCAGGCTCTATAAATCCCTGGCTTAAATACTACCTCTTCAGTCTGTCACCTATGAACAAATCTTGCCCAGACTGAGCTTAAGCGTGCCTCTTCTTTCTGTAGCTCTGGGGTCCCGACCTTTTTGAGCCTGTGGGCACCTTTGGAATTCTGACAGCGTGATGGGCACAGGGACAAAATGGCTGCCACGGAAGTCGGAGCCAGACACAAAATGGCTGCCGCAGTTGACCTTCAGTCGCTCAGTAAATATTCTCCTGCTGTGGTGGCAGCTGCTGCCAAAGCCACGCTTTTAAAAATCTGCACAACCAGTCAGATCCCCAGTGGCCAATCAGAAGCCTTGATGGGCAACAGCCCCTCCCAGTCCCAACAACTTTCTAAAGTCACTTGATGGGCACCAAGAAAGGTGTCAGCAGGTGCCCCGGTGCCCACGAGCACCAAATTGGGGACCCCAGCTCTACCAAGTACATCTCCGAATCTGGCCTGTCTCCTCCTTTGACAACACTGTGACAGCCGAGGATCCCTCTGGAAGGCCTCTTTGCTTGTCCAGCAAAGAAACTCTCTGGAACACTCACAATGCCAATGGCTTGGACCTTTCTAAATTATCGATAAGCTTCATTCATCTAGCACAGGGGTGGCCAAACTGTGGCTCGGGAAATACCTGGAGATTTGGGCTGCGAGAGTTCGACTATAAGGAAGGCCGAGCGCCGAAGAATAGATTCTTTTGAATTATGGTGCTGGAGAAGACTCCTGAGAGTCCCTTGGACTGCAAGGAGATTGAATCAGTCAATCCTAAAAGAAATCAACCCTGACTGTTCCCTGGAAGGCCGGATACTGAAGCTGAAGCTCAAATAATTTGGCCACCAAAGGAGAAGGGAGCACTCACTGGAGAAGACCCTGATGCTGGGAAAGACTGAAGGTCAAAGAAGAAGAAGGCGGCAAAAAGTGAGATGGTTAGACAGTGTTATCGATGCAACGAACATGAATAGGGTTGCCAAACCCCCTGGTTTGCCAGGGGTCCCCCGTTTTTTGGGGGGTTCTACCTGCCGCCAGCCAGATGGCCGGCGGGGGAAGCCCCGCCCCCAACACCCACAGCCACCCCTCTCTCTCCCTTTAAGTGTGTGGAACCCATGCTTCTTCC
>NW_015160919.1:211141-215165 GCF_001447785.1 Gekko japonicus
CACGAAAGTGCCTGTTGGGTGGTTCGGGGGCCGGGGGGGGGGGGGGGGCGGCAGACGTCCGTCATCACGTCGGGGATGCCCTGCCCCCTCCAGGAACGCCTCCAAAGTCCCCCGCTGGGGGTGGAAGATGGACTTGGCAACCCTAAACATGAAGTTAAGCAAACTCCGGAGCACAACGGAAGACAGGAGGGCCTGGCATGATGCGGTCCATGGGGTCGCGAAGAGTCAGACATGACTGTGCGACTGAACAAGAACAACAAAGAGCTTGAGGAGGGCAGGGTTTGGGGAGGGGAGGGACTTCAGTGGGCTATAACGCCATAGAGTCTACCTTCCAAGGCAGCCATTTTCTCCAGGTGAACTGGTCTCTGTCGCCTGGAGATCAGTTGTAATCCCGGGAGATATCCAGTCTGCACCTGGAGGTTGGCAACCTGACAGGTGCAGGAGACTCACCAGAGAACTGATGCTGCAGTCTGCAGAAATTTCCAGCCAGTCAAGGAGTCAATGGTAGAATAAGCATATCTGCAACACAGAAAGTAGCTTTTGCTGACAATCCTCTCTCTCCCCCATCTCCTCCTCCTCCTCCTCCATCTCGTCCACCACCTCCCTCATAAGTAACGCAAATGAAACAGAAACAATTAATAAAATGTCAGCTGCAGGGCGAAGTGCAAGTCCCAACACAGAACAAATAAATGGCTCCCTTTTCTGGCTAAACATTCAAACAAATTCCAGCCAAGAGAGAGGGGGGGAAACCGAAAAGAAACAAAGGCAATTCAAAGAGAATATAACAAATCGGATTAAATAAACAGCTAATGGCCTACAGATACTATCAAACATGAGCCAAGAGAGAATGCCAAACGGTGTGAGCAAAGGACCAATCCATCTCCCGGGTGCATGCAGGGGCCGGGGGGAGTAAATTTGGGAGATAAAACCCAGCCTGAGCTACGGTCTCTCGGCTCCATCCAGTGGGTGTTCGACTGGAGGGTGATAAATCACATGACGAGGTGGTGACACCACTATATTTTGTTGGTTTGTTTGTTTAACTATTATCTTTTTTTAAGCAGAGAAAAAGTTCATGGGACGAAGAAACAGAAAACCATACATTCCGGTGGGTAACCATGTTGGTCTGAAGCAGCGGTGGCCAAACTGTGGCTCGGGAGCCACATGTGGCTCATTCATATATATCGTGCGGCTCCCGGCAGGGCAGCTGGGGAAGTGAAGGGGAGGTATACTTTTTCTCCCTCCCTCCCTCATCTGGGAAGTGTAGCGCACCCGTGGCCAACCTGTGACATCCCGCCGAAGATGGGGGGTTAAAAAGTACCGAGGAAAGTGCACTAGTATCCGGAAAACGTGCGGCACAGGCGGGCGTCTGATTGCGGGAGTGCTAGTATCCCATGGCATCTGGCGCCCGTCCACGTCCTGTTGCAAACTGGATGTTTTTCATAAGCGCATGCGCACAAACATGAAACTGAAAGCAATGCTGCTCCGCAGAACTGTGCATGCGCACAAATGCAAAACGCTTGTGTGATCGCGCCGCACCGCTTTTTTGCCATGCTGCAGCATCGCCCTGTGATTGCCAGCTATCAGGCGAAGCATGGAGATTCGGGGGACCGTGTGATAGGGCTCCCGCGCTTTATTTTGCTCTGGGGCAAACAGCCACGCCTCCCCCTCTGCGTTATTTGGCCCGTGTGACCAGGGCCATCATTAGCAAACAAATAAATATAATTGGAGAGATAAATACCATTATCAATATCTGCTTTTAGCCCCTTTATTTTTGGCACTCTCATTTAATGTTAATACAAAGCCGATTTGCACATTCTAAAAGAAAAGCATGTAATATCTGTTTGTGTCTTGCGGCTCTCGAACATCTAACGTTTATTCTATGCGGCTCTTAAGTTGAGCAAGTTTGGCCACCCCTGGTCTGAAGCAACAGAACAAAGTCTGAGTCCAGTGGCACCTTTAAGACCAACAAAGTTTAATTCTGGGTATAAACCTTTGTGTGCATGCACACTTCCCCAGATGCGCACGGAAGCTTATACCCAGAATCGGTTCTAGAAAATCATACAGAGAAGGAAGGTTAAGAGTTGATCCCATGTGGTTTGGGAGTGCCTAATAGGGTGTCTTCCTGAGTATGAAAAAGGCACAGGTGGGACTTCTCCATCGTGCCCCCCCCCCTTTGTCTGTATATGCAAGATCACAGCAAAGTCATGTAGGACATGAGGTTTAGATCTAGATGATCTGAATGACAGCTGAGTGGTCATATGACACTAATTGCAGCATATCAGTAAGTGTCACAGTGACTCAGCAATTGAACAGTACTGTGGTGTGATTGGTCTGTACATGTATATATTGTAATTGGTTCTTAGTCAAGCACTGCCTATATGGTTACGGCTGTTATGCGTAGCACTGCGTTGGTCAAAATCCTGATTTGCTACAAGCTGTGTATGTATATACTCTCTGTAAATAAACTGCAAATATTCTACAACAAACAACTCTGCTATTTTCCGGCTTCAAACACCTTCAGCCTTATGGGAAACTGCGGGAGATAGTTGCCAGCACCGGGTTGGGAAATACCTGGAGATTTGGGAGGGTGGAGCCTGGGGGTGGGGTTGGGAGAGGGGCGGGGCCTCAGCAGGGTGTAATGACATAGAGGCCACCCTCCGAAGCAGCCATTTTCTCCAGGGGGAGCCAGTCTCTGGAGATCCTGCAGATCTCCAGGCGCCACCTGGAGATTTGCAACCCTGGTTGGGCAGGAGATAACAGACGGCCAGAGCCTTGCCCTTACAAGGCCTCTTCAGGGGAAGGGGGGCCCCCCCCCCCCCCCCCGCTCCAGTTCCTCTGGAACCAACAGAGGTCTGGCCAGGCGGCGACAGCCGTGCTTGGTGAGTGACAGCACGTTGGGGATATTAAAGAGCAGGCTGTTTAATCTCGCAGGTGAAGGCATAAAAAGAAATTAATGCCTGAACAAACTCAAATTAGAGATAAGGCATTTAATTGTTAGCGGTGAGGGGAAATTCATTACTGGAACAGGCGAATCGAGGAGGTGACGGCTTCGCTGACATTTGCGGCTCGCAAACGGAGGCCGGCTTCTCTTCTGAGGCATACATCTTAGCCAGCCCGATACAGATAAAAAACGGGGGGAACAAGAATTAATTCGGCGGTGAGTGATTCCATTGACCTCACAATTTGTTAATGGATGGGGGGGAGGGGAAGCAGGGATTCATCCAAAGCCAGTTTGGTGCAGTGGTTAAGTGCGCGGACTTGAATCCGGGAGAACCGGGTTTGATTCCCCACTCCTCCACTTGCAGCTGCCAGATGACTTTGGGCAAGCCATGGTTCTGACAAGAGCTGTCCTTGAAAAAGAGCAGTTTCTGTCAGAGCTCTGTCAGCCCCACCTGCCTCACAGGGTGTCTGTTGTGGGGAGGAGAAGGGAAAGGAGTTTGTAAGATGCTCTGAGACTCCAAGTGAAGGGTGGAGTATTCAGGGTTGTCCTTGCATCAACTCTGCAAAATAGTTTAGGCTGAAAGTGACTCACCCAGTAGCAGAGCGAAGGGGGGAGATTGGGACCGAGTTCCAAGATCAAGGCTTTGACCGCTTGGTCAGTCCATCGAGGTTGAACACACATGAAGCTGCCTTATACTGAATCAGACCCGTGGTCTATCAGGCTCAGTCTTCTCCACTCAGACTGGCAGCAGCTCTCCAGGGTTTCAGGCTGAGGTCTTTCGCATCACCTGTGAACTTATCCTTACTGGAGATGTCAGGGATTGAACCTGGGACCTTCTGCACATCAAGCAGATGCCCTGCAGCTGAGCCACAGCTCTGCCCCCAGGCTCTTGTATCCTTAAAAGGGCAATGTAAATATATATGCGGACTCTAATCTTGGAGAGCCGGGTTTGATTCCCCACTCCTCCATTTGCAGCTGCTGGATGACCTTGGGCAAGCCATAGTTCTGTCTGAGCTGTCCTTGAAAGAGAAGTTTCTGTCAGAGCTCTCTCAGCCCCACCTACCTCACAGGGTGTCTGTTGTG
>NW_015160919.1:215222-224311 GCF_001447785.1 Gekko japonicus
TCTTCTTCTTCTTCTTCTTCTTTTCAAAATTGTGAGCTGTGAGTTTGGTCGGCCTTCATTTATATTATGCTTCAAGTTGCTAGCCACCCAGGGATCCTGGAATTCCAGCTGAGCTCCAGACTACAGAGATCATTTCCCCCAGAAAAAATGGCTGCTTCAAAGGGTGGACTCTATGGCATTATATACGCTGCTGAGGTCCCACCCCTCTCCAAACCCTGCCTCCCCCAGGCTTCCCCCCTAAATCTCCAGGAATTCCCCAACCCAAAGCTGGCAACCCGAATTATGCTGCAGAGACCCTGGGGCTTGAACCAGGAGCCTCAAAGGCTGGTGCGGAGCCTGAAGAGCTACCAGAGTTCATGTGTGCTCAGAAATCAGAGACCTCCTTGGGCCCTGGAGGAGGAAAAGGGGTGCAGGATTGGCCCCCGAAATTAGCAGGCTGAACAACACCTCTTCTTTAGATAGATGTGGCGTAAACACTAACCGCCTGGCCTCCTCTTCTCTAATCAACAGGACAAATCTCGAGTGCCTTCTGCACTTCTAGCTGTGGCCGGCTGCCCAGAGAAAACACCATCGATGTACTGTCCCTCAAAGCATAGTCCAAGGGTCCTTCTGCACGTTACAAGGTCCTCTTGTTCCCTGTTGGAAATTCCAGATCCTTCCTTGATGTTAGTACAGGTAAATGTTTCCCTTGCTCGAAAGCCAGTCGAATCCGACTCTAGGGGGCGGTGCTCATCTCCGTTTCCAAGCCGAAGAGCCAGCGCTGTCCGAAGTCATTTCCGTGGTCATGTGGCCGACATGACTAGACGCCAAGGCGCACGGAACGCTGTTACCTTCCTGCCAAAGTGGTACCTATTTATCTACTTGCAACTTCTTCCTTTCGAACTGCTAGGTTGGCAGGAGCTGGGGCCGGAGACAGGAGCTTACTCCGTCGCTCGGCACTCGGGTCTCGAACCGCTGAACTACTGACCTTCCGGTCTGCAGTTCCACGTCTTAACCACTGAGCCACCGCAGCCCCATCCTTGATGTTACAGAGATGGAATTATATGGGGAACGGGAGATACTTGGTCTGAGGAGGAAAATAACATTCACTAACTTTTCAAGGTCCCCTACCTCCCCCCCCCCTTGGATTCCCTGCACTGTAAGCCTTTCTCCTTGTTACCCAGATGGGACTCGTTCCAAGTGGAGGTTTTTGCAGAGCTCTTGAGGGAGATCAGCCGCTCAGGATCACCATTTCCACCTCCGTTCAATTTCTGTTTTCTTGTATGCTCCCCAAGGGACACCTCTAAGCTTTTATAGGAACGAAATGGACCATCTAGGAAAAAGAAGCTTTCTAGAGGTTCAGACTTCCTGGCCCCCAAAGGGGTGGTGATTTTGTAAAAGAAGAACTTCAATAAAATTGATTGTGATTTTGAACAGCCTCAAGGGGAGTTTGGACGCTCCAGAAGAGGCATGAAGAGTATGAATGTTATCATTATTCCACTTTGTCTCTGGTTTGGTTTCTTTCTATCGGGGGGCAATAAAGATTTTAGAGGGTACAAAGAGTTCCCCTTCACAATGGTTGGTTACAAGAGTATTTGTCAAACAGGTCAGTCCCTACCCAAAAGAATAAATGCATATAAATCAGACATTGCAAGTAGCAATATTGAAAAACTAGTGGTGGGCATTTTTATCTTCCAGGACACTCTTTTCTTGTTCTAAAAGTTACAGTGTTCTTACAAAATAACCTCTAAGGGAGAATCAAATGTGAAAGTGATGAATTGGAATTCATTAACAAACCCAAGACTATTTACCCTTCCTCTACCCTGACATCAACAGGGAGCAAGGATTCCTAACACGTCGTAGGTTCTAGTATCTCGCAGGGTTGCTGTGGGGACATGGAGGAGGGGAGGGTTATAGCCGTGGATGGGAGGAAGGATGAGAGGTAGAAAGTGATAGATATGTGCGGGAGGAGTGAAATAAATGCCAGCAGAGCCTATGCAAAATGGAGCATTTTATTTCCCTCTGTGGCTTTGTGCCTCATCTCCTCTTCGCCTTCCTTCTCTCGCCGCAGCACAAGAGGCACCCCACCCTCCCCACCCCGGCGCTTGCGTTCCACCAGGACAATTTCTCATCACCATTGTAAAATGCTTCATTAAGAAGGAATTAGGCTACGCCACTTTTTTGAGAATCCAGGAGCTACAAAATCTGCTCTCCCAGCCTGGCAATTTCTTCTGCAGCATTTTGCCTGCTCCCCATTAGAATGAAACCCCTGGCCCATCGCGCCTTCCAGAGAAGGTGCTTTTCCAGACGGTTGGCTCCATCTAATCTCTCTAATCCCAGGGCAGAAATAAAATGATTCCAGGACTCAGCAGGGCTTTGTGTTGAAGGCCAGGCTTATCTCTGGAGCAGACAGTTTAGGGTCAGGTTTTAAGTGCCCCAAGCATGTGCAGAGCACAATTCTCTGCTACACTGAGAACCTTTCTAGACAATAAGCGGAATGAAGTGATAGATTGAGGGGGTAAAATTCTGGAATGCGCCAGTTCAGAATGTGGGTGAGAATGGCCATAGTTGAAATGCTCTGGGTTGCCACCTCCAGGTGGGGAAACTCCTGGAGATTTAGGGGGTGGTAGAGCTTGGAGAGGATGGGGTTTGGGGAGGGGAGGGACCTGAGCAGAGTACAGGACAATAGAGTTCACCCTCCAAAGCTGCCATTTCCCTCAGGGAACTGATCTCTGTCATCTGGAGATCGAGTGCAATTACAGGAGGAGCCGTGGCTCAGTGGTAGAGCGTCTGCTCAGCATCTAGAAGGCCCTAGGTTCAATTCCCCAGCATCTCTGGTGACATGAAAGACCTCTGCCTGAGACCTCGGAGAGCTGCTGCTGCCAGTCTGAGTAGACAATACTGATGTTGATGGACCAAGGGTCTGACTCAGTACGAGGCAGCTTCCTGTGAGATCTCCAGGTGCCACCTGGAGGTTGGAAACCCTTCCTGCCATATCTGCTTTCTTTGCGTCGTTTTCTGACCATTTAATCGCTTGGCAGAGAGGGAAACTATGAAAAGGCAGGAATAGACCTTTCCCACTGAGGTGCTGATTTATTACATGCAGAGAGTCCGCGTCTTGTATCAAAATGGGGGAGGGAGCATTCAAAAAAGATGACTCCCCTCCCTGCAGCGTGAAATGGTCCAGTCCAGCATTCTGCAAGCCCGGTTTTCCCAAACAGCAAAAAAAAGTGATGGGATGCTGAGGTGGTAGAAAGGACGGCGCCATCTCAGGCTCAGAGAGAGGATGCCTTTCGTGTAGCGGGTTAGATGCATGTAGAAACCACAGAGACGAATGGTTTACTGGTACACAACTAGAACACAGAACACCAGCTGGGTGGCCAACTATATACGGTACCTGGAAACACCCCTAAATCCTATTGGTGGATTTAAACCTCCCGCCAAAGTCCCTATTGGTTCCCCAAGGAAAATCCAATAGCCCAGTCCCTATTGTTCCTAGGAAGTTATAAAAAGGTAAAGGTAAAGGTTCCCTTGCTCGAAAGCCAGTCGAATCCGACTCTAGGGTTGCGGTGCTCATCGCTGTTTCAAAGCTGAAGAGCCAGTGCTGTCCGAAGACGTTTCCGGGGTCATGTGGCCGGCATGACTAAACACCAAGGCGCATGGAACGCTGTTAACTTCCCAACCGAAGTGGTACCTATTTATCTACTTGCAATTTCTTGCTTTCGAACTGCTAGGTTGGCAGGAGCTGGAACTAGAGACGGGAGCTCACTCCATCATGCGGCAACCGGGGTCTCAAACTGCTGAACTACTGACCTTCCACAGCCTGCAGTTCAGCGTCTTAACCACTTGAGCCACCGCAGCTCCAGGAAGTTATACTTGGCAGTAAATCGCTGGTGCCTAGTGGCGGTCAGTGGACATAACACCGCCACTTTCCAACACCCCCTTTCCCCTCATCCACTCAGCACACCCCTCCCTGTCAACAGAAACCAGCATGGGCAAAAAGCTATTGAGTTAAATGTAAAAAAACCCACAACCCATTATCATTTGCCTTGGAAGCACAGAAGCTTTACACCGTATCCTTGATCCTCCGCATTCCCCGGTTAAGGGGGAAACGCTGTTCAAACAAATTGCAAAGATGACCTGACTCCAACGGTAACGAGAGAAAGAAATTTTCACTTACAAAAATAGAAGCACATCTTACATGACACATTCATGCAGGTCCATTTAAGTTACTGTGAACAGATGAACTTCAGAAAGGTTAACTGGCTACAGCTTCCAGCCCAGGTAATAGAGAGAAGAAGAGAGGTCCTATGTAAGATGACAACAGAAAGCAATCAACAGCCAAAGATGGCTCAGCGTCTAACCAGTCATAGGGCAGGGCCAACTGCCAAGTGTAAAACAGTGAAAGAATTATCTTCCAGGGGTCATTTCCTGCAGGAGCGCACAGGAACAGAGCTCTGGCAGTAAAGAGCCCAGGGGGCGGACACATGCAACAAGCCCCACCCCCTGCTCCCAGCAGCCCTCAGTCAGAGCAAGAAGCAGCCAGGTAGGTTGCAGAGCCCCCCCTCCGGCCCCCAGGCCCAAAACCATCCAGTGGCACCTTTAAGACCAAGTTTTATTCAGGTACAAGCTCTCCCTCCTCTGCAAGGGCAGATCTGCACAATGCACCCCCCCCCAAAAGCTAGCAATCCAAAACAGTCCAGTGGAGCCTGAGCGGTGGGTGTTGCCTTCTGACACACTTCCGGTGATGTCAGGGGGTGTGGCATATGCAGATGACTTATGCTAATGAGTTATACTAATGAGCTCCTGCACCTCTTTTTCTACGAAAAGACCCCTGCTCTTAACCCTTTCCCTCCCTGATCCATTGGCATGCAGAGTTACAATATTCAACAAGAGGCAGGCTAGAGCCTTTTACCCCTTATGCATTTTTTTTCATTTTCATATGGTGGGGGACACACTGAGGACAGGTATTCTGCTCCGCCTGTCATGCGGTGGCGCAGTCTGTTGATCTGCTGCCTTGTTCTGACCTCCTACAGCTGCAAATGTAGGTCAGGCACGAGGACTGCACCTTTCCCCACATCTTAGGGATTGGGGCACAGGACTCCCAGATCAGACAGTGAGGTGGATCCAACAATCCTTTATGGTGTCCCATCTCCGGGTGAGGCCTGGAGGATCCCCAGCATTACAACTGATCTCCAGTGGGCAGAGATCAATTCCCTTGGAGAAAATAGCAGCTTGGGTGGGTGGACTCAATGGCATCATAAGAACATAAGAGAAGCCAATGTTGGATCAGGCCAATGGACCGTCCAGCCCAACACTCTGTTACACAGTGGCCAAAAATATCAGATGCCATCAGGAGGTCCATCAGTGGGGCCAGGACACTAGGAGCCCTCCCACTGTTGCCCCCCCCCCAAGCACCAAGAATACAGAGCATCACTCGCCCCAGACCGAGAGTTCCTATCTATAGCTCATGGCTAATAGCTACTGATGGACCTCTGCTCCAGATGTTTATCCAATTCCCTCTTGAAGCTGTCCATGCTTGTAGCTGCCACCAACTCCTGTGGCAGTGAATTCCGTGTGTTAATCACTCTTTGGTGGAAGAAGTGCTTCCTTTTATCCGTTCTAACCCGTCTGCTCAGCAATGTCCTGAAAAACACAAAAGGCTCTACATCTGACAATAGCACTACAGGTAAGATTAGAATTTCAACAGCTAATCCACATACAAAAGAACCTCCTCAGGAAACAATCCATACACAAAAGAACCTCCTCAGGAAAGCTCCTCCATTAGCATGTTCATAGCCTGGGGAACTCCTGCAAGATAATGACTCAGCCCTACCCCACCTTCTGGAGTAGATATAAATTACTTGCCTACCGTTTTCTTCTCACCTTGACACAGAGAGTATTCCATCTTTCTGTGTTATACCTCTCAGGAAGCCAGTCACAGTTACTGACGAAACATCAGGTTCTACAATGCCAAGACCATGGCCGCACAACCCAGAAAATCTACAGCAACTAATTTCATGGAGTGCCCACGAGTTCTTGTATTGTGAGAAAGGGAGAAAAGGACTTCTTTCTCGACCTGCTCTATCCCATGCATAATCTTGTAAACCTCGATCATGTCACCCCTCAGCCGTCGTTTCTCCAAGCTAAAGAGCCCCAAGCGCTTTAATATTTCTTGATAGGGAAAGTGTTCCAATCCTTTGATCATTCTAGTTGCCCTTTTCTGCACTTTTCCCAATGCCATAACATGCTTTTTGAGGTGTGGTGATCGTACCCCTGCTGAGGTCCATCCCCAAATTCTGCCCTCCCCAGGCTCCATCTCCAAATATCTAGCAGTACCCTAGCCTGGAGACGGCAACCCCAGCAGCCTTCATCCTGCCTAAGGAGACTTCCTTCAACTTAAGTGGTTCCTCCTCCAATGGAAGAGCCCCTTAAGTTGGAAGAAGGCTACTTAGATTGGAGGACGGATTCAGACTTGAGGCAAAAGGAAAGGGGGGGGAGGCAGGGGTCATTTCGTAGAACAAGAGGTGCAGGAGCTCATTAGAATAGCTTATTAGCATAACTTATTTGCATATGCCACACCCCCTGACATCACCGGAAGCGTGTCAGAAGGCAACACCCACCGCTCAGATTCCACTGGACTGTTTTGGATTGCTAGCTATGGGGGGGGGGATGCACAGATCTGCCCTCACAGAGGAGGGAGAGCTTGTACCTGAAGGCGGGCCGGGGTTGGGGGGGGCTCTGCAACTTACCTGGCTGCTTCTTGCTCCTTGTGGCCCGACTGAGGGCTGCTGGGATCAGGGGACGGGGCTTGTTGCATGTGCCCGCCCCCTGGGCTCCTTACTGTCAGAGCTCTGCTCCTGTGCATTCCCACAGGAAATGACCCCTGGGGGGAGGTATAAATATTTCAACAAATAAGCAAACAAGCTTTGCTCAGCAGAGCAGTAGGACCGATCCCAGTGTTTCTGGACAGCTCTAAGTCTGGACACTTCCATATCTAGAAGTTGAGCACCACCCCAAGGCCTGCTCACCATACCAGACTATCTGCCCCCTTGCCCTGGGAATTATGACAGTCCAAAGACTTCAGAGTCCTGGCTTCTTCTCCAGTAGCAAATGTGACTTTTCAATGAGCCACATCATCTTTATGGCGTCCACTGCGGGGGGGGGGTCCTGGTTCCTCGCTTTGTTCGTCCATCTTCTCAGCATCCCACTGGATAGATTTTTTTTCCCCTTCCTCCCCCAAAATATGGGTTTTGCATTGCAAGCAACACTCTGGCACGATTTTAAATAGATCAATTTCTTGGAGTGGTAGTTTATTTGGGAGTAATTGCACAGCATACACATCATTCCGGTAATGATGCTGCCACAGGAAATGTTCCCTGCGCTCAGAATACAAAGCATTGGGAGCTCGCCGTGTCTGTCTTCAGCAGAAAGGTGACTGTTAAGAGAGGTCTCGGTGTCTCAAATTGCATATTTGAGCCCTAGAAGAATCCCACTTTCCCCTCCTCTCCCTGCCCGCAATGCCCCTTATTTTGCCACACCTTTCGTGGTAATGGTGCCTGCCAGACAGAAAGACAGACAGCTTGTTTTCGTGCTTCCCTGTCTTTCTCTCCCCACTCTTTAGGTGGATTCAGGTGGGTCACCGTGTCGGTCTGAAGCAGCAGAACAAAGTTTGAGTCCACCTTGAAGACCAACAAAATCTTATTCAAGGTATAAGCTTTCGTGTGTGTAATGTATCCAGTCCAGACAAGTCCAGACAAGTCCAGAGACAAACGCAGAGCTTCGCTCCAAGAGACAATGGACTATGCGGATCCTAGCACACTCCAATCAGGGGGCTAGGTTCCCGGCCAAGAGCCTATGGGACTCTCGGCCACTGTAAATAACCTATAGGGACGTAGGGGTGTGTTTTGGTTGGTGGTTTCTTGGGGGATATAAGCCGGCCTGCGAGCCGGCCAAAGTCGTCTTGTTCCTGATCGAATAAAGTACGCTTTGCTGAAATCACTCTCCGTCTGCGTACTTTTCAGTGTGCAAACACACTTCTTTGGATACCACGAAAGCTTATACGCTGAATAAAATTTTGTTGGTCTTAAAGGTGCCACTGGACTCAGTGTTTAGGCAGTAAGCAAAGCACCGGGGACCATGGGAAATGTAGTCCCCAGGGCATCTGTCATGCTAGGGTTGCCAGCTCTGGGTTGGGAAATATCTGGAAATTTTGGGGGTGGAGCCTGGTTAGGGTAGAGTTTTGGGGAGGGGAGGGGCCTCAGCACGGGACAGAGTCTATCCTCCAAAGCAGCTATTTTCTCCAGGGGAGCTGAACTCGATCGTCTGGAGATTAATTGTAATAGCGGAAGATCTCTGGGTGGAACCTAGAGTCCACCCTCCAAAGCAGCCATTTTCTCCAGGGGAGCTGATCTCGATCGTCTGGAGATTAATTGTAATAGCGGAAGATCTCCGGGTGGAACCTGGAAGCCGGCAACCCTATGGGTTGGAAGAGGGGGAGTCAGAAGGAGATGGAGAGAAAGGGGGCTATCTCCCTCTGCCCCAGAGAGTGTCTGGCCAGCCATCTAGGAGGAACTGCCACGGCAGCTGCCCATCACAACAAGGTGTTTGGGGTTGGGTGGAGAGGGTTAGAATTGCTAACCTCTCCCAGAATTATATCTCCAGATAACTGATCTCCCCCTGGAATGCTTTGGAGAGTGAATTCTAAGGCATTATACCCTGCTGAAGTCTTTCCCCTCCCCAAACCCTGACCCTTCCAGGCCCGTAGCCACAGTGGGACATCTCAGGGCTAGGCCCCCTGACTTTTTGGCAAGGCCCACAACTTCCCATCCAGCCCAGGGGCCCCGAGCGGCAGAGGGTGTGGGGAAGGAGCCAGGTATTCCCGCGCAGCTGTCTGGTGCAAAGGGCCGGCTATGGTGGCCACCAGGGCTTTTTTTTTGTAGAAAAAGCCCAGCAGGAACTCATTAGCATAATAGGCCACACCCAACAGCAGAAACTCATTAGCATATTAAGCCACACCCCTGACATCACAGCTCATTAGCATATTAGGCCACACCCCATGTTACCACACTCACCTTTTGCTTCTTATTCTGTTTACTTTGTTTGTTGTC
>NW_015160919.1:224427-224659 GCF_001447785.1 Gekko japonicus
CCTGCTGGGTGTGGCCAACTCGGGAGCCAGCCGGAACTCCGTTCCTGTGCGTTCCTGCCCAAAAATAGCCCTGGTGGCCATGCAGAGCCAGGCAGCACCTCTCCATTTCCCCCAGAACGTCTGTTTCCCCCGGAAAGTACTTGTTGGTGATGGGCTGCGCTGTGCTGTCTGGTGCGAGGGGCCGGCTATGGTGGTGCAAGGGAGCCACTGCGAGGAGGAGGCAGCTTGGTAG
>NW_015160920.1:0-5436 GCF_001447785.1 Gekko japonicus
GAAAAGTCGATGGTACCATCGAGTTTCTGATCCCATTGCCATAGCGTCGCCTGCCGTCACTTCCTGGCAACGGCATGGTACGGCACGTCTGTTGTCCCCGCAAGAATGATCCTGCAAAGACGTCTTCGTACCCCGCCCAATCACGGTAAGTACTTGGGGAGCCTGTTCCTGAGTGAAGACGAAAATGTTTGAGCTGGAGGCTAAAGAACTGTGAGGTAGCTCGTACTAAATCAGCTTAGAGGGAACACTGGTTACAACCCCCTATGACCCCTTCAGTCATCCTCTAGGGGCCTCTTGCAGGGGCCCAGCCCCAGGATGGCTCAGTTAGCTGCCACCAGGGAAAGGGCCTTCTCAGTTGTGGCCCCTACCCTGTAGAACGCACCCTTGGATAACACCGATGCCCTGTCAGACTTATTTAGTTTCCGTAGGGCATGCAAGGTTGGCCTTTGGAGGGTAATCCACTCGTTTGGGTTGCTTTTATTAGTGGTACGGTGCTAGCCACATATTTTTAATAGTATTAACATTTGAATGTCAATAGATTAGATTTGTCATTTGTTTTATGTTACTTTGACTTTATTTATATTGTTTTACTGTTGGAAGTCGCAGCGAGACGCTTTGGGTGAGCGGTGACTGAAAAAAAGGTCTAATAAATAAATAAGGAAAACTCTACAGAGGAAGGCAATGGCAAACCACCTCTACTTCTCACTAGCCCTGAAAGCCACTTGCTGGGGTTGCCATAGGTTGGCTGTGATTTGACAACACTTTACACACACACACACACACACACACAAGTGTGTAGAAATCTCTGGGCAGCAAACTATCCACAGCCACACTATCAGAGTTTGGGGAGAAGGATTCCTTCCCTCTCTCTTTGGCCATGGTGAAATGTTAAAGGACAAGGTGAAAAAGAGACATCTCTGAGTAAAATGGCCACCATGGGACAGTCTGAGGCACTTTCTAGAGGTGAAGTCGCTTATGGCGTCGCTGTCAGAAAAAAAGAGAGGAGATTGCTGGAGAAGGTTAAACCCAGGAGTCTCCCTTTATTGCTTTCAACAAGGGGTGGGGAAACCTAGATTTTTTAAAAAGGGTGTGGCAAGAGGATTCCAAAGTGATAATCTGGCGACATTGAAACTAGGGGCTACCAAGAGATCAGGGCGGCACGAGCGAATCTATATTTGTCCAAATGCAGCCAAGAGGGCTGAGAGGAAGGAAAATGATGAAGAGGTTAAATTACCACACTTTGTCTGATGAGATTTTTTTTTTTTAAAAAAAAATTCATCTCCCCAAGTGATAAATTTGCCCCATTTGGGAAAATCAATTAACACCGACGCCTCGTAAGCATCTGGCCTCTCGCGGGTCAACTCGTCCTTTCTGGAGGCAAGACTACCCACAATGCAATGAGCCCCACAGGAACCTGGTTAATGCTAATTTAGTCAGCCATTTCCTTCAGAAGACCTTGGTCTAAATGCAATTATACTGCAAACAATTTAAGTGGTGCGGCAAAGAGAGCCTTTTCCTCTCAGCCCCGCTCAGGAAGGTCTCTCGATATATGTACATAAAATTATCTCGCCTGTTAATAGGAGGATATCCATTTCAATCAGTCCTAGGACTGTCAATATGGTTCTTTAGCAGAACAGAATTTCTTGCAGTTGAAGACTCAGCAGTCCGCTTATTGATTAATGTATTCCCCTCTTATGAGTTTGCTTACATTTTCTTCTGGATTTATTTCGGAAACGGCTTTGACGCAAGCTCGGAAAGAACTCCTTTAATTGAAAACAACTCTTCAGTCGCTATTTTTAATTAGTCCTTCCCAGAGCCCTGATTGTTTAAACTGACCTTTGGGATTTCCTTCATATTTGGGAAAGATAAATTTACTTCTAAATTGCAAGAAAGTAGATGGTAATTTTGGCATATAGTAATTTGGGACTGTCATATTATCAAGTAATGCATAATTCACTAGGAGACTAAGTTAATGTTTCTGTGTTCCCCTGGGTGAAATGGGCAGTTTTTGCCAAGCAGAGGAAGGATAGCGATCACTACCTCACAAAGAGTGAAGGGGGGGAAATGAAGAAGAGGAAAAGCAAGTTTTTATACCCGGCTTTCTTCTACCTTAAATATATTCAAATTGGCTTACAAACGCATTCCCTTCCTCTCCCCACAACAGCCCCCTTGTAGGTGGGGCTGAGAGAGTTTTGAGAGAGAACTGTGAATGGCTCCAGGTCACCCAGCAGGCTCCATGTGGAGAAGGAGTGGGGAATCAAACCCTGTTCTCCAGATCAGAGTCTGCCACTCTTAACCACTACTCCATGCTGGCTCTCCACTACTACTCACCCCACAACAGGCCCCTTGTGAGGCCGGTGAGGCTGAGAGAGTTCTGAGAGAACTGTGAATGGGCCAAGGTCACCCAGCAGGCTTCAATAAAGAGAAGTGGGGAAATCAATCCTGGTCCTCCTGATTAGAGTCCGCCGCTCTTAACCACCACACCACGCTGGCTCTCCTGTTTCCCACAGTATGCATTGTTCTGTCAGGCTTAAAAAATACATGAGGATAGTATCATGAGAGCTAGATTCGCACCCAGTAGCACCTAAGAGACCAAGTAGATTTGGGGGGGAATGACTTTTCAAGAGTCAAAGCTCCCACTGTCAGACACAACTACAAATGGAGGCCCTTATCTGATGAAGACCACCTTGACTCTCGAAAACTTATACCACAAAAAAATCTCGTGGGTGTCTAAGTCACTACTGGACTCAAATCCAGTTCTTAGAAATACACACATCTTACTGGTTTTGAAACAGAACCCACAGAGAGGAAAGAGCCCAAGAAACCACCCAAGCCTGGTCTTTTTTCATGGGCAGACAGTGCAAGTGTATTTCTATTAATTGATACCTCCTGTGCCACATTTAGTGCCCAAAGTGCTTTGCACTTACTAATCCAGGCACCACAACACAAGTCTTGTTGGAGCCCTGGTAGCGAATGCTGGACCCAGCGGAGGAGTCCTGGGTTCCAACCATCCCGCCACGGGATCCACTGCGGGCCTGAGTTAGAATTCCCACTCAAGCACTGGATGAAAATTACAACTAGACCATTTCCTACTCTTTTTCTCTTGTACTAATGAAATACCAAGGGGACAAAATAGGGAATCAGTGGCATACGGAGGCACTGGACCAAGAACAGCAAATGTGAAACATGGGCGATCTGACCATATTTCCAATGTGAGAGAACGAATGGAAATAAAGACCGTCTGATTGAGTCTTCTTCTTCTTCAGTCGCACAGTCGAGTCCGACTCTTCGCGACCCCATGGACCAGATCACGCCAGGCCTTCCGGTCTTCCGCCGTCCTCTGAAGTGTGCTCAACTTCATGTTCGTTGCATCTATGACACTGTCTAACCATCTCATCCTTTGCCGTCCCCGTCTTCTTTGACCTTCAATCTTTCCCAGCATCAGGGTCTTCTCCAGTGAGTGCTCCCTTCTCATTGGGTGGCCAAAGTATTTGAGCTTCAGTTTCATTATCTGGCCTTCCAGGGAACAGTCAAGGTTGATTTCTTCTGATTGGGTAACTATAGCTAAATTTCCTTATTGTATGTGAGTTTTCCTTGACTTAGATGGCCCAGGCTAGCCCAATCTCATCAGATCTTGGAAGCAGGCAAGTGATGAGAATGGATGAGATTCACTGCCCCAGGAGGTGGCGGTGGCTACAAGCATGGACAACTTCAAGAGAGAATTAGATAAGCATATGGAGCAGAGGTCCATCAGTGGCTATTAGCCACAAGGTATAGATAGGGGCTCTCGGTCTGGGGCAAGGGATGCTCTGTCTTCTTGGTGCTTGGGGGTGGTGGTGGCAACAGTGGGAGGGCTCCTGGAGTTCTGGCACCTCCTGATGGCACCTGGTATTTCTGGCCACTGTGTGACGGAGTGTTGGACTGGATGGGCCTTTGGCCTGATCCAACATGGGCTTCTCTGATGTTCTTATAATAGCATTCAGACAGGAGACCACCAGGGAAGTCCAGAGTCACTACACGGAGCCAGGCGATGGCAAATAACCTCTGTATGTCTTTTGCCCTGACCTGGATGGCCCTGG
Source organism: Gekko japonicus (assembly GCF_001447785.1). Classification (NCBI taxonomy): domain Eukaryota; kingdom Metazoa; phylum Chordata; class Lepidosauria; order Squamata; family Gekkonidae; genus Gekko; species Gekko japonicus. The sequence goes on from NW_015160920.1 coordinate 4,080, forward strand.
CTAGTCCGATCTTCTCAGTTCTCGGAAGCTAAGCAGGGTCGAGCCTGGTTAGTGCTTGAATGGGAGACCACCCAGGAAGACCAGGGTCGCTACGCAAAAGAAGGCAATGGCCAACCACCTCTGTTTGTCTCTTGCCTCGAAAACCTGACAGGGTCTCTGTAAGTCAGCTATAACTTGACCGCCCTTTCCCTAGGGATGCCAGCCTCCAGGTGGGACCTGGGAACCCCCTGGAATTACACCTCATCTCCAGACTAGAGAGAACAGTTTCCCTGGAGAAAACGGCTGCTTTGGAGGGTGGACTCTAGCAGGGCTCTTTTTGTAGAAAAAGCCCAGCAGAAACTCATTAGCATAATAGGCCACACCCAACAGCAAAACACATTAGCATATTAGGCCACACCCTGACAGCACTGCTCATTAGCACATTAGGCCACACCCCCATGTTACCAGAAGTGTGGTCATTCAGCCACACCCACCTTTCCCTTCTTATTCTGTCTACCTTGTTTGTGGTCAAAACCCAGGGCTTTTTTGTAGCAGGAACTCCTTTGGACACACCCCCCTAATGTAGCCAATCCTAATGAGTTTCTGCTGTTGGGTGTGGCCTATTATGCTAATGAGTTCCTGCTGGGCGTGCCCAACTCAGGAGCCAGCCGGAACTCCGTTCCTGTGCGTTCCTGCCCAAAAATAGCCCTGGACTCTAGCAATGTATCCCACTGAGGTCCCTGTCCTCCCCAGGCTCCACCCCCAAAACTCCAGGGGTTTCCCAGCCTGAATCTGGCAACCTTACCCCACCATCCTCTGCCAGTGGCCAAGGGAGACTAGGCAACCTTACCTTTCCACCATCACAACTATAATTTTACATTTATGTCCCCAGCAGAGCCTTCCGCTCCTTAGACAGCAATCTGTTGGTGATCCCTGGCCCTAAAGACACCCCGCTGTCCTCAACCAGGGCCAGGGCCTTTTCGGTCCTGGCCCCCACCTGGTGCAACTGTCTGCCAAATTCCACCAGGGCCCTGCGGGATGTTCCGCCAGGCTTTTGGTTGAGGACAGCGACGGTTCCATCTTGGCTGGCACCCTTCCTGTTCTCGGTTGTTTACATCTATTTTGCTCTTCTCCCCCCTGCCCATGGAGTAGCTGACAGTGGGAGTTGGAATGGGGATTGGTTATTTACCACCTGATGGTCTCTAACGTTCTACTAATGTTTTATCTTGTTTATCTGTGGTTGTACATCGCCCAGAACCCTGCAGAAGCAGGGGTTGGGCGATTCATAAATACAAATCAATCATCATCATCATCATCATCATCATCATCATCATCATCATCATCATCATCATCATCATCATTTTGGGGCGTTTTCTCC
>NW_015160920.1:5863-11862 GCF_001447785.1 Gekko japonicus
GATTATTACTCAAATGACCACTGTCTTTTGTAACCAATGATGCTGTTCGAATATTGTTTTCTCGATGATGTCAGTCCATGTATAAAATATCATGTATTTCCTGAATATGTTCAGAATAGGCTCAAGAAGAAGATGAAGAAGAAAAAGAAGAAAGTTGTCAATTTTTGGTTAACTATTTGGTCTCATTGTTTTCCTATTAATTGAGGCATGTTTCCTGATTATGCTGAGAAGAAAGCAGTCAGTTTTGATGGGTCCTTTGGCCTAAGTGTTTCCCTCTTTTTCTACAAAATGACTAATAATAATGATGATGATGATGATGATGATGATAGTTAATCTCTGCCTGCATTGGACAGCGGCATGGTACAGCCTGATTTCATCAGAACTCAGAAAATAAGTAGGGTCGGTACCTGGATGGGAGACCACCAAGGCAGACTCTGGAGAGGAAGGCGATGGCCAACCCACCTCTGTTTTTTGCTTGCCGTGAAAGCCCCTTGCCGGGACCGCCGCAAGTCAGTTGTGACGACAGCCCTTCCGTACGTACATATAGCAAACTGCTACTAAGGGAAGTTAGAATTTAAAAAGTGGCCATGCAGACATGTTCCCGCACCACCTGTCTATAATCCAAGGCCTGGGCACGCATCAGGCAAGGATTGGGCAAGCATCAGGCAGCAGGGAAACAAAACAAGCAATTATGTTCAGCGACAAACGGTGAACCAACCAGCCACTGTCAGGATTAATGTGCGGACTGAAATCCTTGATGTTGGACAGACAGTCCGCTGCAGGGTACGGTGAAGTGTCAAGGACGGAAGGAGGGACTACGACAGATTTGCGGAGGAACTGACGGAAGCGCGAGAGGGAGGGGAAGGTGAAAGGAAGTAAATGAACATGTAAACAGGGTCGGTATCAACATACCCTGAGGTGGGGCAGCTGCCAAGGGACCGTCCTCTGGAGGGACCCAATACCACTGCCCCCTACACCGCTAAACTCCCCTGCTATCGATCTGCTTCTTATGATTCCACCCACCACCGAGGCTACCAGCTGCACGTGCTGCCCGGCATAGTCAGCGAAGGGTGTGTGAACCCTGGGAGGCCTGGGTAATGAGCAAGTGGGCGGACGAAGGATGGATGCCTAAGGCAGTGGGGGAGAAGGACACAGGCAGGTGGGCAGGCAGGTGTGAGTTACATGCATGATGCTGCCTTGTACTGAATCAGACCCTTGGTCCATCAAGGTCAGTATTGGCAGCGGCTCTCCAGGGTCTCAGGTAGAGGTCTTTCACACCACTTCCTGCCTGGTCCCTTGAACTGGAGATGCTGGGGACTGAACCTGGGACCTTCTGCATGGCCCCTCCCCAATAAATGAAGCTTACCTTATACTGAATCAGATCTTTGGTCTGCCATCAGTACTGTCTACTCACACTGGCAGCGACTCTCCAGGGTCTCAGGTAGAGGTCTTTCACATCACCTCCTGCCTGGTCCTTTCAACTGGAGATGCCGGGGATTGAACCTGGGACCTTCTGCATGCCAAGCAGAGGCTCTACCACTGAGCCATGGCCCTTCCTTAATAAATGAAGCTAACTTATACTGAATCAGATCTTTGGTCTGCCATCAGTACTGTCTACTCACACTGGCAGCCGCTCTCCAGGGTCTCAGCTTGAGGTCTTTCACATCACCTCCTGCCTGGTCCTTTCAACTGGAGATGCCGGGGATTGAACCTGGGACCTTCTGAATGCCAAGCAGAGGCTCTACCACTGAGCCATGGCCCCTCCTTAATAAATGAAGCTACCTTATACTGAATCAGATCTTTGGTCTGCCATCAGTACTGTCTACTCACACTGGCAGCAGCTCTCCAGGGTCTCAGGCAGAGGTCTTTCACATCACCTCCTGCCTGGTCCTTTCAACTGGAGATGCCGGGGATTGAACCTGGGACCTTCTGCATGCCAAGCAGAGGCTCTCCCACTGAGCCACGGACTCTCCCCAACACATGGAACTGCCTTAAACTGAATCAGATCCTTGGTCCACCAGAGTCAGTTTTGTTTACTTGGACTGTCAGCAGCCCTCCAGGGTCTCAGGCTGAGGTCTCTCCCATCACCTCCTATTTTAACTGGCGATTCCAGGGACTGAACCTGGGACCATCTGCATGCAAGCCGGAGGCTCAGCCATTGAGCCACGTTCCCCACAATGGCTAGCAGAGGTGGGGAGGGGGCCCAAGGCACTCTCTGCCCAGGGCCCTCTGACACACTCAACCCGCACTGACATAAACAAATGTTTAATTTAACCCCCCCCCATAGCTGTTTGTGAAACAAGGTAATTCTAGAACAAATCTAGAGTCCAGCGGCACCTTGAAGACCAACAAAGGTTTATTCAAGGTATGAGCTTTCATGTGCAAGCACACGTCTTCAGATACAATGTTTAGTGTTGCCAACCTCCAGGTGGCACCAGGAGATCTCACAACTGATTCCCAGACGGCCAACATCAGTAGCCCAGGAGAACATGGCTGTCCTGGAGGGTGGCCTCTACAGCCTTATACCATGCTGAGGTACCTCCCCAGGCTCCATCCACTAAATTTACATGTCTTTCCAACGCTTGGGGCTCTTTAGCTTGGAGAAATGACGGCTGAGGGGTGACATGATCGGGGATTAGAAGATTATGCATGGGATAGAGCAGGCAGAGAAAGAAGTACTTTTCTCCCTTTCTCTCAATATGAGAACTCGTGGGCACTCCATGAAATTGCTGAGCGGTCGGGTTTGAACGGACAAAAGGAAGTCCTTCTTCACCCAAAGAGTGATGAACACATGGAATTCACTGCCACAGGAGGTGGTGGCAGCTACAAGCATGGACGGCTTCAAGAGGGAATTGGATAAGCATCTGGAGCAGAGGTCCATCAGTGGCTATGAGCCACAAGGTACAGATAGGAACTCTCGGTCTGGGGCAAGGGATGTTCTGTCTTCTTGATGCTTGGGGGGGGAACAGTGGGAGGGGCTCCTAGTGTCCTGGCCCCACTGCTGGACCTCCTGATGGCCCCTGGTATTTTTGGCCACTGTGTGACACAGAGTGTCGGACTGGAGGGGCCATTGGCCTGATCCAACATTGGCGTCTCTTATGTTCTCTTGTGTTCAGAGCTGGCAACCCCATCTCTGTTCCTGGAAGTTTACTTTATGATCTTAATGAGGTCCAACATTTAAACACGGGGCGGAGAGGCTGTTCTTTCCAGCGAATGCTGCAGACTTTGAAAATCATCATGATTTTTTTCAGGCTTAGTAATGACTGTGGGCTTGGAAGACTGAAGGAAGAACGCAGATCAGGAGGATAGACAGGGTTTAGTTCGATGGCCCCCTTGAGATTGGTAGTGATTAAAAGAAGTTTGAGTGCCAGGAAGAGAAAGGGATGGACAGGAGCCGGTGGCTGACTGTCAGTCACGCCGGCAGTCGGCTGAAGCGTTTCTCCATCACTTCTGCAGCGTACTTTAGAGCGTGCACAAAATATGCCTCTCTTCCACTGGCCAGAAATGTCCTGTTTAGCCAGGCATAGCTGCAAAATCGTGGGTCGTTTCCACCCTAAAAATCTGCAACCGTGCCTGACTGAATACATTTCTGGACAGTCGGGAAAATGTTACAGTTCAACCCAGCCTTTTCATATGAATAGCTTCAGATTTTTGTTTCAAGATGGGAGGCTGTGGCTCAGTGGCAGAGCGTCTGCTTTGCATGCAGAAAGTCTCAGGTTCAGCCCCCCAGGATCCAGAGAGCCAGTTTGGTGTAGTGGGTAAGAACAGTGGACTCTAATCTGAGAGAACCGGGTTTGATTCCCCAGTCCTCCACATGCCGCTGCTGGTGTGACCTTGGGTCAGTCATAAGTTCTCTCAGAGCTGTTCTCTCAAGAGCAGTCCTCGAAAGACCTCTCTCAGCTCCACCTACCTCACAGGGTGTCTGTTGTGGGGAGGGGAAGGGAAAGGAGATTGTATTGGGGAGAGGTCGTGGCTCAGTGGTAGAGCCTCTGCTTGGCATGCAGAAGGTCCCAGGTTCAATCCCCGGCATCTCCAGTTGAAAGGACCAGGCAGGAGGTGATGTGAAAGACCTCTGCCTGAGACCCTGGAGAGTCACTGCCAGTGTGAGTAGACAGTACTGATGGCAGACCAAAGATCTGATTCAGTATAAGGTAGCTTAATTTATTGGGGCGGGGCCATGCATGAAGGACCGGGTATAAATCCAATCTCCTCCTCCTCCTCCTCTTCTTCTTCCAGATAAAGGATCTGGCAGTAGGTAAAGTGAAAGACTTCTGCTTGAGACCCTGGATAGCTTCTGCTAGTCTGAGGAGACAATGGTCTGATTCAGTATAAGGCAGCTTCATGTATTCATGCGTTGAGGACTGTAAAGTTCTTTGTGGGGCAAAGGATCCTCTAAAAACGTTTGTTTATGTCTGTCTGTAAAGCTCTATATACAATGATGGCGGTGAAAAGTGCCATCAAAATGTGGCCGACTTACGGCAACCCCGTAGGTTTTCCCTGGCAAGAGACAAACGGAGGTGGTTTGCCTCCTCTGTGTAGCAATCCTGGACTTATTGGTGGTCCCCCATCCGAGTACTAACCAGGGCCGACCCTGCTTCGCTTCCAAGAGCTGATGGGATCGGCCTAGCCTGAGTCATCCAGGCCAGGAATCTATACTGCTAGTTCTGAATAAACATCATAATAACAATAGCAATTGTTTAACTGGAATAGCAACTCCATGTAATTACACCAAGGCTGCATCTCGGAACACCCAGGAATAGCACGAGGGCAATCCAGACAGATTATGAACCGGCTTTATGTGCACAGGGAATGTCAGAACATAGGGCCCAGAAGTGGAAAGCAAGACACCTGGACTTTGTTCGCTCCGGTTTGGTGCAGCGGTTAGGAGCACGGAGTCTAATCTGGGAGAACCGGGTTTGAGTCCCCACTCCTCCACATACAGCTGCTGGCGTGACCTTGGGTCAGTCACAAGTTCCCTCAGAGCTCTTCTCTCAAAGGCAGTTCTTCAGACAGCTCTCTCAGCCCCACCTATCTCACAGGGTGCCTGTGGTGGGGAGGGGAAGGGAAAGGAGTTTGTAAGCCACTCTGAGACACCTTTGGGTAGTGAAGGGCAGGGTATAAATCCAATCTCTTCTTCTTCTTTTACCTCACAGGGTGTCTGTTGTGGGGAGGGGAAGGGAAAGGAGTTTGTAAGCCGCTCTGAGACACCTTTGGGTAGTGAAGGGCGGGGTATAAATCCAATTTCTTCTTCTTCTTCTTTTACCTCACAGGGTGTCTATTGTGGGGAGGGGAAGGGAAAGGAGATTGTAAACCGCTCTGAGACTCCTTTGAGTAGTGACTGGTGGAGTATAAATCCAATCTCTTCATCTTTTCGATTCTCCAGTAATTCCATTCCAAATATATTTACTCAGATGCCCTGGAAACCGTGGCTTTCATTCGGCAAACCTCGGAATAACAGGGCTAGAAGGCGGCATCAGCGGAAGGCCTTGGCCTCTCTGACTTGTCTGTTGGCCCTCCACTGTGTAAAACAGTGTGCTGACAAGATGGACCCCTGGTCTGATCCCGCAGGCTCCACTTACGATTCAGAGTCAAGACACGAAACTCCGTTTGAGGATTTCGTTGTCATGCCAAACTGTGTTTTAGAAAAACCAGGAAGTGGAAGAACGATCTTGTTTCATGGAGGAGGGAGTAAGTCCATGGTGGTGCTTTCGATGGTTAGGGCTTGTTTCCAAACAGAGAAGAGATTAAGGTGAGGAAGGAGGAAGTTAAACAAAGAATTCTGGGCCTTAGGAAAAAAGGAAAGAGGAAGAAGAAGAAGAGGAAGAGGAGGAGAACATAAGAGAAGCCAATGCTGGATCAGGCCAATGGCCCATCCAGTCCAACACTCTGTGTCACACAGTGGCCAAAAATACCAGGGGCCATCAGGAGGTCCATCAGTGGAGTCAGGACACTAGAAGCTCTCCCACTGTTGCCCCCCCCCCAAGCACCAGGAATACAGA
>NW_015160920.1:12060-25994 GCF_001447785.1 Gekko japonicus
TAGAGCATCACTGCCGCAGACATAAGAACATAAGAGAAGCCAATGTTGGATCAGGCCAATGGCCCATCCAGTCCAACACTCTGTCACACAGTGGCCAAAAATACCAGGAGGAGGAGGAGGAGACTGGATTTATACCCTGCCCCTCACTTGACATCTGAGAGCGGCTTAGCATCTCTTTCCGTTTTCCCCGCAGTTTCGTGATCCTCAAAAAACAGGATCACGAAACTGCGGGAAAAATCGGGTGAAGCCGTGTGTGAAAATGTGGTCGCGTGGCTTTGAGTGGGAAATTGACCAACAGAAGCGGGGCCAAGGGAGGCGTGACCACGGCGCAGCTCTTGTGTGAAATCGGTCCTGCTCTTGAGGGAACAGCTCTGAGAGAACTGTGGCGTGCCCAAGGTCACCCAGCACCTGCGTGTGGAGGAGTGGGGAATCAAACCCGGTTCTCCCAGATTAGAGTCCGCGTTCCTAAGTACTACACCAATCTGGCTCTCAGGCCTGCCCCCAAAAAACATGGTTTTGGAGTACAAGAAGGAGTTATCATTGGTAGATATATGCCGGGGTGCCATTAGCTTCTTGGACTCCGGTGGCGGAAAGTGCCATCAAGTTGTTGTTGTTCAGTTGCACAGTCGAGTCCGACTCTTCACGACCCCATGGACCAGATCACGCCAGGCCTTCCGGTCTTCCGCCGTCCTCTGAAGTTTGCTCAATTTCATGTTTGTTACATCTATGACACTGTCTAACCATCTCATCCTTTGCCGTCCCCGTCTTCTTTGACCTTCAATCTTTCCCAGCATCAGGGTCTTCTCCAGTGAGTGCAGTAGCAGCCAACATATGGTGACCCCTGTAGGGTTTTCAAGGCAAGCGATGGTTCTCCATTGCCTTCCTCTGCATAGCGACCGTAGACTTCCTTGAAGGTTTCCCATCCAAGCACTAACCAGGGCTGACCCTGCTTAGCTTCTTAGATCTGACTGGAACGGTGTAGCCTAGGCCACCAAGGGGCTCCGGAGCCTACATTAATTTGAATCTCAACTGGCGAAAGTGTCACAAAAGCAGAAAAGAGACCAGATCCATATTAAGGGCTCCCCCAAACTTCCCATGGCTCGGGAAGGGGCAGTGGGGGAAAACAGTTTTAAGTAAAACAAGCTGTTTTGACTTTTCCGAACGCGTCTAATTTTTCGGGAAAACGTGCTTTCTCGTTGTTAAGGGATTCAGTTCGGCCAGAAGTAGGGGGGGAAAAAAACAGAAATTCCTTGGGAAGTCATAAAGTAGATGGTGTAAAACAACAACAACACTGTATTTCTTGGCTTGAAATAACACAGAATATCATCCCTTTTCTTAGGCTACTGAGAGGAAGATATAAAAATGTTTTTCTGAGCCACTAATGGAAAGGTGGAGCAGTTAATACACTTGGCTTTCTACAACTCCCCTTTTATGTCTCTGTTTCAACTGGCATTGTGGTTGCCAGAGCTGTGTTTCTCAAAAGGGAATGGAAATCGCAGCCCCAGTCACGAGACCGCCATGTGGCCCTTTGGGTTGCGCCTCCTGTAGGCCTCATCCAAATCTGGTTCCAGTCCAGCTGGAACTCTCAACTCCTGTGTACTTAGCTGCCAACGGCCCATAGCAGACACCCATAAATCCAACTTGTTTTTATTAATGCTGTGCTTTGTTTACTGATAATGAGCCTACTGCGGTTTCCTTCTCCCTTTGACAGAACCGCTAACTATTGTAATGGCCCAATGACGGCAGCAGCACATAATTATTTGCATGGGTGAAGCAGCCGTCGCAGATCAAATGTTAGAGCCAGGGCTCTCCCACCTCTTCACACACAGAACTTTCCAGCGGGGGCGGGTCACGCATGCAAACCTGCGAGCTGTCAAGTGATGCACAAGCCTGTGTGAGAGCCAGCGTCCTGTAGTGGTTCAGAGTGGCGGACTCTAATCTGGAGAACCGGGTTCGGTTCCCCACTCCTCTTCCACATGAGGCCTGCTGGGTGACCTCGGGCCAGTCACAGTTCTCTCTCAGAACTCTCTCAGGCCCACCTGCCTCGCAAGGTGCCTGTTATGAGGAGAGAAGTGGACAGCCAGCACGGGGCAGTGGTTAGGAGTGGTGGACTCTAGTCTGGAGAACTGGGTTCAATTCCCCATTCCTCTTCCACAGGAAGCCTGCTGGGTGACCTCGGGCCAGTCACAGTTCTCTCTCAGAACTCTCTCAGCTCCACCTATCTCCTCAAAAGATGCCTGTTGTGGGGAGAGGAAGGGAAGGCGATTATAAGCCACTTTGAGACTCCTTAGGATAGAAAATGTGGTGGACTCGAATCTGGAGAACCAGATTCAGTTCCCCACTCCTCCTCCTCCACATAAAACCTGCTGGGTGGCCTTGGGCCAGTCACAGTACTCTCAGAGCTCTCTCAGCCCCCACCTACCTCACAGGGTGCCTGTTGTGGGGAGAGGAAGGGAAGGAGATTGTAAGCTGCTTTGAGACTCCTTAAGATACAGAAAAGTGGGGTATAAAAACCTCCTCTTCTTCTGAATCGGCCTGTCTAAACCCACAAGTTGCCTCATCATTTTTCTTCTTCAGGCACAGTCTCATTTTCTGTCTGCAAAGCCACAATCTCTACTTCAATTAGGAGTTAGGTTTTTTTTGTCTCAGCTGTATGTGGGGATTCTTCTAGAACCAGATGTTTGTCAAACCTGGTTGAAAATCTGAGAGAGCCAATGCGGTGCAGTGGTTAGAGAGTGTAAGACTCGGATCTGGGAGACCCGGATTCAAATCCCAACTCTGCCACGGAAGTTTACTGGGTGATTTTGGGCCACTCATTCTCTCTCAGTCCAGTGTACCTCAATTGCTGTTGTTGGGAGGATAAAACTGAGGAGAGAAGAATGACGTACGCCGGTTTGGGTCCCCACTGAGGAGGAAAGCAGGCATAAACCACTTTCGCAGGTATAAACCACTCATTCTCTCTCAGTCCAGTGTACCTCAATTGCTGTTGTTGGGAGGATAAAACTGAGGAGAGAAGAATGACGTACGCCGGTTTGGGTCCCCACTGAGGAGGAAAGCAGGCATAAACCACTTTCGTGTAATGGTTAGGAGCGCAGACTCTAGTCTAGAAGAACTGGGTTTGATTCCCCACTCCTCCACATGCAGCTGCTGGTGTGACCTTGGGCAAGCCATAGTTACGTCAGAGCTGTTCTCTCAAGGACAGTTCTGGAAAGAATTCTCTCAGCCCCGCCTACCTCACAAGGTACCTGTTGTGGGGAGAAGAGAAAGGAGATTGTGAGCCACTCTGAGACTCCTTCGGGTAATGAAGGGCAGGGTATAAATCCAATCTCCTCCTCTTCCTCCTCCTCAGTTTATTTTTGGTATGGCAGAGTTACACACAGGAAGCATATAACGATATAAAATACGTAACCAAGTTGATACAACGGGTATGCAGACCGATTGGGCAGTTCCTTTAAATAACTCGCAGGGCTCTTTTTGTAGCAGGAACTCCTTTGCATATTAGGCCACACACCCCTGATGTAGCCAATCCTCCAAGAGCTTACAGTAGCCCCTGTAAGAAGAGCTTGGGGGATTGGCTACATGTAACCAAGTTGATACAATGGGTATGCAGACCGATTGGGCAGTTCCTTTAAATAAAAGCAACCATTTTCTCCAAGCGAACTGTTCTCTGTTGCCTGGAGATCACGCGCAATCTCAGGAGACCTCCAGCTACCAAATGGAAGTTGGCAACCCAAGATGGCGTACAGGGAAACCAATAACCCATAACAGCCTGCTTTTCTGGGGGGAATTTATTACAGAATTACACTCTGGCTTTCTAACAAACATGGGGAGTTTTGCCGCTGTGCTCTCTCTCTCTCCGTATGTGTGTGTGTGAGAGAGAGGGTGTGTGTGTGATACAGAAAACACTTTGATTAATTGCTCCAGTGCACAAAATGTAAAGGCCTCGCCTTCTCCAAAATATCAACACTCCTGCATTATTCATGGGCACGGAGGAAAACGCCAGACGCTCAAAAAACGAAGGCCCGTATTGAAATGAGCGTTTATGATGATGAAACAAGTTGCCGAGCTAAATGCCGAAGGCCGAGGACGTCTCCCCGCATCCCCGTGATGAGCAGATAACAAGTGCTCTTCCGCCGCTCGATCCTTCTCTTATTGATTTCCCTGCCACTTACTCTGGCTGTTTGCTTTGTATCTTTAAGCCATTCTTCACCGTCCATCATTGTAAGGTTCAGCACAAGACACACTGTGGGTATCAGGCTCTGGCGAGGGACACTCGGGAGCCTGTTCCCCTCTGTCTGGAGCGGCAAAAGGTCACAGGACTGCGACAAAGGAGGGCTAAGAACACTCGACATCTTTGGGTCAAAAATCAGCGGGACCACAAAGGGCCACAGGCCCAGATGGCTTTAAAAGGGGTTAGACCGATCCATGGAGGATAGGACTATCAGTGACTACTCGCCGTGCTGTATAAACAGAGACTCCATAACCTCAGATACCAGTGCCAGGATACCAGGAGGGAACATCAGGAGAAGGCCTCAACCTCAAGGGCCTGTGGGTGGACCTCCAGAGGAACTGGTTGGCCACTGTGTGAGACAGGACACTGGAACAGATGAACCACTGGTCTGATCCAGCAGGGCTCTTCTGGTGTTCTTATCGGGGAAGGCCTCGGCCTCTGTGCCCTGTTGATGGACCTCCAGAGGAACTGGTTGGCCCCTGTGTGAGACAGGATGCCTGACTCTTCTTATGCTCCTAATTTCAAGCAGTGCTAAGTGCAAGGATATGCACTTCTCCAAAACACAGACTTATTTAACGTGGTGAGAGTCCCTGGATAACAAGCTTGAGTAGATAGGGGTAAGGCTGGGCAGGTAACTCCTCTGTACGTATTCTGCACAAGGGCTCTGTTGGCTGAACCCCAAAGAAAGCTGATTCTGCAGCCTGCCAACTACGCATATATTTGCCTGTTGTGCATAATTTTTTCTGCTTCTGATAGTTGTGGGGGAGGATCAAAGAACAAGGCAGGGCTCCGAATTCCCAGTCCACTGGAAGTCCTGCTTTCCTTCTGGCCTTCTTAGGATTCACACCTCAGCGGTGGCCTTTCAGACCTACAAGAGCCAGCTTGCTGTAGTGGCTAAGAGCGGCAGGACTCCGATTTGGAGAACCGGGTTTGATTCCCCCACTCCTCCACATGCAGCCAGCTGGGTGACCTTGGGCAAGCCACAGTTCTCTCAGAGCTGTTCTCTCAAGGGCAGTTCTCCCAGAGCTCTCTCAGCCCCACCGACCTCACAGGGTGTCAGTTGTAAGAAGGGGAAGGGAAAGGGGGATTGTAAGCCGCTCTGAGACTCCTTCGGGTAATGAAGGGTGGGGTATAAAAACAACTCCACCTCCTCCTCCTCCTCAAGGTCTTAGAATCCTGAGATCTGTACATGATACCGAGTTCTGCACTTATATGGTATTCCAAACATACAGCCATGAAAACTGCAAAGGGCCCCAAAACATTTTTTTAAAACTTTTTTTCTTCCCCCCTCCCCCAAGGAATGCAGGATGAGCACATGACCCTCCCTGTTCTCCCATTTATCCTCACGACAACCTTGCGAGGTAGGTCAGGATGAGAAAGTGACATGAGCTGATCTACAGTGCCATCTTTTACAGAGTTACATGCTTCTAAGTCCTATTGGGCTGAGACTGGCGTAACCACACTTAGGATGATACGGTCAGTTAGCTTTACAACAGGAAGGGATCTGAGCTAACGGCTGTCGTCTCCCTCTCTAACCGCCACGCAGCACTGCCACTCGTAGGAGAACTGGCTGAGAAAAACGGTCAGAGGTGATACCGGTTTGTGACCTTTCCCACCTTGAATTCCCCGGGCTTTACACGGCTCGCCTTTGCGAGACACGAAGCATCCTGCTCCTCGCTATATTCCTCAGGAAGTCCGTTTACTTATCCTAGTTCAGTTTGGGGCAGGGCGGGAGTCCCCCGACTGCGTATCCCACGTGAGTCGGGCCCGCGGGGTTCAAAAGAGCGGCACTTACCCTTCACTGAAAGGGTTCTCTCCGGGAATGACGTGCGTGCTGTCCTTGCCCACGAGGAACTTGATGCGTTCGTAGAACGAGTAGAGGTTCTGCAGGGAGACCGGGGGCTGAGTCTCTTGGATGATATCCAGGGGGTCTGGGGAGCCCTGGCAGAGGGAATTGGTCTGGCACAGGGGCTGCAGGCAACAGTCTGGATCCATGCAATCCACCAAGCCATCTGTGTACAGGACAGGAGGAGGAGGAAAAAAAGGGGGGGAGAGATCTCTTAGTAACCAAGGAATTTCCTCATCTGGGGGAGTCAAAGCCAGCTCCAAAGAATGGGAGAATTAAGTCTGATCTTAAATCTGAAAGTGTAGGACAATCTAGGACTAGATCGGGGTGGCCAAACTGTGGCTCGGGATCAGCAGGCAGCTCTTTTACGCATACTGTGCCTCTCCCGGCAGGGCGGCCGGGGAAGCTAGATATCATTCGCAAACAAATGATCACTGGACAAACAAATATCATTACCAATATCTGCTTTTACCGCTTTTGTTATTATCTTTGGCAGTCTCATTTAATGTTAACAAAAAGCAAATCTGCCCATTTCCCCGTTTAAAAGTGTAATATTTGTTCACGTCTTGCGGCTCTCAAACACGTGGCATTTATTCTATGCGGCTCTTACGACACTCACTAAGTGCAAAATGTTGAATAAAAGAATTTACTTCTGAGGAAATCATAAGAGAATTGACTTCGGAGGAAGTGTAGGAACGAAACGAAGACTCAAGCCGGAAGGTCCGTTAATATATTGATAGAATATTATGATACTGGGAGGTTTCTACCGTCTAGGCCAGATTGGCTGGAGATCCTGGAGGGTTTGGGGTTTTTTTGGTCATCTTCTGGATGTGGAACAGCAGTCACTGGGGGGGGGAGGGGAGGTATTTGTAAATTTCCTGCATTGTACAGGGGGTTGGACGAGATGACCCCGGAGTTCTCTTCCAATTCTATGATTCTATGACCCGCACACTGACTGGGTAAACATGTGCTCAAGTCATGCTGTAGAAACGAGATTCGTAGACATCATTAATGACTACACACTGGAACAGTTGGCCAACGAACAAACCAGAGGGGTACTGATTTTGGACTTGGTTCAAGGGGTTCAAGACCTCGTCAGATATGTGGAGGTTGTTGCACCAGTTGGGAACAGTGACCACAATGGTGTTCAGTTCGGCATTCATGTCAATGGAACGGCACCCTGAAAGTCCAAAACTGTAACATTATGACTTTCAAAAGGCTTTTGACAAGGTACCTCACCAAAGACCCCTCAATAAACTCAGGAGCTGTGGGATAAGAGGATGAGTTCTCTTATGGATTAAAAACTGGTTAAATGACTATAATAGAGTGGGTTCGAGGCATAGTGTAGTGATCAGCTGTCCGGTCCCGTTTCACAGCGATTAATCCAATACACGTTTTAAGCAAAGTAGTATTTTATTAAAGCCATGATAGAGCAGGAGCAAGTTCACTGTCCAGAATGCCTGGGCCAGGGTGGGCAAGGAATAATGTAATACATTAAAACAAAGGCATAACCAATAATCTCCATTCCCGCCGAGCGGGCAGACTTTGGTTTACGCGCGCAAAAGCCTGAGAAGCAACGTTCCCTAAAACCAAAACAATTACAGCTTCACACGGAACGGCTCATTATACAGTTAGCAAAGCATCTCCCCCCACACACCTGTTAATCTTGCAGATAAGCGTTGCCTAGCAGTAGCGGACATGGAATGCATGGGCGCAGACTATACACAGGGGAAGATAGGGCATGCACAGATGGCAAGGGGGGGGGGGCTGACAGCTTCCCAATCTTCTATGGCAGCTAACTGACATCAGCTCATAGTTTTATTTAAGAACGGGAACAAGACAAAGTAGCCGGCTCGCAGGCCCGCTTAGAACCCCAAGGTAAACCACACCCCACACACACACCCAGCACCCGTGATAGGTTTATTTACAGTGCTAGCACACAGTAGGTTAACCCTAGGATCCAAGCCCCCCGACTGGAGTGGACTAGGACCCGACCTTCTATTGTCTGTATTGGCGAAGCTCAGACTCTTAGCCAGACCACGTGTGGACCTGATCTCGCATGCGGTCGACTCAGTATACAACAATGACAGGATGCAAAGAGTAGGAGTCAATGGATGGTTTGCACAATGGAGGGAAGTAAGCAGTGAGGTCCCACGAGGATCGGTATTGTGGGCAGTACTATTTAATTTGTTCATAAACGATCTGGAACTAGGGGTGAGTAATGTAGCGGCCAAGTTTGCAGACATCACACAAAATTATACCGGATGGTGAAAACCAAGGCTTACTACGAAGAGCTCCAAGAGGACCTCCACAAATTGGGTGAATTGGGGGACAATGTGGAAAATGAAGTTCAGTGTTGGTAGTGTAAGGTGATGCCCATGGGAACAGAAAATCCCAGCTTCAAGTATAGGCGAATGGGGTCTGAACTTGCTCAGACGGAGAGGGGAAAAGATCTTGTGGTCGTAGTGAATAGCTCAATGAAAGTGTCAGCCCAGTGTGCTGCAGCAGCGAAAAAGGCAAACTCTATCCTGGGGGTTATCAGGAAAGGGATTGAAAATAAAATGGCCAATATTATAATGCTCCTGTATAGAGCTATGGTGCTGTCTCATTTGGAATACTGTGGTCACCGCACCTCAAAAAAGATATTATAGCACTGGAGAAGGTGCAGAAAAGGGCAATTAAAGCGATTAAGGGGATAGAACACCTTCCCTATGAAGAATGGCTAAAGAGGTTAGGGCTCTTTAGCTTGGAGAAACGACGACTGAGGGGTGACATGATAAGGTTTACAAACTCATGCATGGGATAGAGAAGGCAGAGAAAGAAGTGCTAATGAGCAGTAGGCTTAGAGCAGGTCAAAGGAAGTACTTCTTCACCCCAAAAGACATGAACATGTGGAATTCAGTGCCGCAGGAAGTGGTGGCAGCCACAAGCACAGACAGCTCCAAGAGGGGATTGGATAAACATACGGAACAGAGGTCCATGAGTGGCTATTAGCCACAAGGTAGAGAAAGAACACTCTGTCTGGGGCAGTGATTTTTGGTGCTTGGGGACTGTTGGGTTTGGATGGGCCATTGGCCTGATCCGGCATGGCTTCTCTTCTGTTTTTATGTCTGGGGTGGTGATGCTCTGTCTTTTTGGTGCTTGGGGGGCAAGAGTGGGAGGGCTTCTGGAGTTCTGGCCCCGCTGGTGGACCTCCTGATGGCACCTGAATTTTGGCCACCGTGTGACACAGAGCGTTGGCCTGGATGGGCCACTGGCTTGATCCAACATGGCTTCTCTTATGTTCTTCTTATGACCAATGGGCTGATTTAGTATAAGGGAAGGGGCCGTGGCTCAAATGCAGGGCATCTGCTTAGCCTGCAGAAGGTCCCAGGTTCAATCCCTGGTATCTCCAGCTAAAAGGACCAGGCAGTAAGCGATGTGGAAGACCAGTACCTGAGACTCTGGGGAGCCACTAGCAGTCTGAGTAGACAGGACTGACCTTGAAGGACCAAATGTCTGATTCACCATAGGGCAGCTTCATGTGTTCAGGATAGCTTTGTGTGCGTGTTCGTGTGTGTGTGTAGCAATAGCTCTTGGGAAAGATCGTTTTCTGCCCGAGACCCTGGAACGCTGCTGTCAGCAAGCCAGAGAAGACAGTGCAGAGTTAGATGGACCGCTACAGGAATAACTGACACGCTCAACCGAGAAGGAAGCTGCCGTGGTGTCAAGAGCGCCTGCTTTGTGAACGTACCATCTCAACCTTTTCAGTCCTCTTCTCGGGTTCTCCTTTGTTCTAGGCTCAGATAAGGCCTCGAGACATTTGTCTTCACCGAACTAGGCAGGTGCGCTTCAGGAGTCAACCGACAGGGGAGCATCTGTTTTGAGGCACGAACGGCGCAGAATGAACCTCGCACCTCGTATTTTTTCTCCTGTCCGTTTACTGCTTTATTTTACTTCTGCCTTTATCCTCATCGGGTGTAAGTATGACAAAGGGTCTTTGCCGCTGACATCTTTAGGGCTCTTAAAGTCTCAAGGAAATGGGTCTGGGATTCACCTCCTCTGCTCCCCTTGACTTTTAATGGGTGTTAGGGGATTACGCTCCCTTCATCTTGGGGAAATTTAGGAGCTGCTTGTGTCACGAAGCATCCCAGAGAGATATAGATATAGAGGCAGACGTAAAAATTTCAAGTCTCTAAACAGGAACAGGCAACAACACCAGTCCTTTTTTTAAGCACACCTTGATTTCCTTTCCTTCTTTTAAAACAAAATTGGATACACCGCCATAGCGTCATCCAGGAGAAATAAATTACGACGGATTAAACAGCACCTTCCTAATACTCTGCGAACACTTGAGTCATTTTGCTCGGTGTCGAAAGAATAAAACCACGCCGATAAAGAAGTCTCTCCTAGCAAGGGAACTTCCGTGCATCTAAGAATAACTTCTTTTTTTGCAGTGAAGAGTCCTATTGTATCTGGTGGATCACCCATTCCCTTATGAACCTCCCTCTGTGCCGAGAGCAGAGAATATTCCGTAGATCCCCAGCTCACTGTGGTAGGGTGTGTTGTGGTTAGATATATGGGCCCTTTGGGTTGTGAGGCCAACCACTGGACTGTTCTCCATCTTTGTTACTGGCATATGGACAGCAGGAGTGGAAAAAAATCAGCTTCGATGTGTCTTTCACTAACATTTTATATTCAGTGGGATATAGCCTAATACCAATCCCTTTAGGATTGCAGTTGTGTAGCTGCAGCTGTACAACCTGACGCATCTTTACTCAGAAACGATTCTCACTCACTTCAATGGGGTTTACTCTAAAGTAAGTGCGCGCCGGATGACAGCATTGGTTTTCTGTCATGTTCTTTTTTCATGATGTGTATTCCCAGTAGTAATGTATGGCTGCGAGAGTTGGACCATAAGGAAGGCCGAGCGCCGAAGAATAGATGCTGTTTGAATGATGGTGCTGGAGAAGACTCTGGAGTGTCCCTTGGACTGCAAGGAGATCAAACCAGTCAGTCCGAAAAGAAATCAACCCTGACTGTTACCTAGAAGGCCAGAGACTGAAGCTGAAGCTCAAATACTTTGGCCACCAAAGGAGAAGGGAGCACTCACTGGAGAAGACCCCGATGCTGGGAAAGACTGAAGGTCAAAGAAGATGGGGACGGCAAAGGATGAGATGGTCAGACAACAAACATGAAATTAAGCAAACTCTGGAGGACGGTGGGAGGGCCTGGCGTGAAGTGGTCCGTGGGGTCCCGAAGTCAGACTTGACTGTGCAACTGAACAACAACGAACTTCCTGTTAACATATCATCTAGGTATCTGAAGCAGGGTGCCTGCCCATGAAAGCTTATAAAAGGTAAAGGTCTCCCTTGCTCGAAAGCCAGTCGAGTCCGACTCTAGGGTTGCGGTGCTCATCTCTGTTTCAAATCCGAAGAGCCAGCGCTGTCCGAAGACGTTTCCGTGGTCATGTGGCCGGCATGACTAAACACGAAGTCGCACGGAACGCTGTTACCTTCCCACCGAAGTGGTCCCTATTTATCTACTTGCAATTTCTTGTTTCGAACTGCTAGGTTGGCAGGAATGAAAGCTTATACTCAGAATTAAACTTTGTTGGTCTTAAAGGTGCCACCGGACTTAAACTTTGCTCTGTTGCGTCAAATCAACAAGGCTACCCACCTGAATATTACCATCCAGGTGTGTGGGAAGGTCCAGTGTGGAAAGCCCTAGATCAGTACCCCAAAAATGGAATTCTGACCAGGGACCGCTGCAGTTTTAGAGAAATGCAAGATACTGTTTGACGCTTTTTGTTTCGGAGACTGGGCGGCCTCTTCCAAAAAGGCAAATGCCCCTCATTCCTTGGAAAAATACAAACCCACTTTTTATTTTTGGTTCCCATTCACAGGCATAGAGCATACATCTCAGATCCAAATATTTTACACATCTGGCTGTGGCGAACGCTATTGCTGCCTTGAGCCTGGAGTAAATAGAAAAGCTTGCAGCGGTATCTGGTTTCATGTGAGAGAAAGAAGAAAGTGCCCTTTGTTTTACAGCTTGTATTCTTCGCAGAGAGGGAAATGGAGACGGGGAGAGGGAGACACTTCTCAACTTCGCCTCCCCCCCCCCGCCGCCAAATCTTTTTTTTTTTTGCAAAAGAAGTAATTTGGGCTAGTTAACGCACCAGATGTGCAAAACTATCCGAGGAATTCGATAAAATAAAAAAATAAAATCCTGACCTCTGATCTTTTTGCAACGGAGAACCGAACAGCTCGGCTTTACTTCCCCGGTCCCCCTTGCAAGAGCACAAAGCTCGCACTTCACCGCTGGCTGGAGGGGGGTACGGAGGCGGGGCAGCCCTGTGGCTCACAGAGTCGAATTATGCATTCCTCCGTCTGCCTTACAATAGGATCTCTCTTAACCTCTAATCCAAACCTGAACAGTCTACCAGAGTTTTCTTTGTAACAAGATAAGCTGCTGTTTATAGTCATATATAAAGTAAAGGTAAAGGTTCCCTTGCTCGAAAGCCAGTCGAGTCCAACTCTAGGGCTCATCTCCGTTTCAAAGCCGAAGAGCCAGCGCTGTCCGAAGACGTTTCCGTGGTCATGTGGCCGGCATGACTAAACACCAAGGTGCACGGAACGCTGTTACCTTCCCAATGAAGTGGTACCTATTTATCTACTTGCGATTTCTTGCTTTCGAACTGCTAGGTTGGCAGGAGTTGGAACTAGAGACGGGAGTTCACTCTGTCATGCGGCACACTCGGGTCTCGAACTGCTGAACAACCGACCTTCCACAGCCTGCAGTTCAGCGTCTTAACCACTTGAGCCACCGCAGCTCCCTATAGTCTCATATATATATCTATATATCTAATAGCCAAGTTGCCCCCGTGTGTGCGGATACCTAAATCCGCACATCGGGGGCACCTGGGAGGGAGGGAGATTTTCGTGCACACTTGGGGCAGTCCCCAGGTGTGCACAAAAATCTTAAAAGTTTGAAAAAATATCGGGGGGATACTTAAATCCCCCCAAAAGTAACAGAGCGTCCCTTGCGCATGCGCAGGGAACGCTCTGAAAACTCCTTTGCCGCCACCACTTGGGGGGGAAGAGCAGCGAGGCCCGAGCGGCAAGGCGCGCGGGTCCACCCCTTGTATGTATGTATGTATGTATGTATGTGTATATATATATATATATATACACACACACACATACACACACACACACACACACACACACACACAAAATCTTGCTTGACATTACTCAACATGGAACAATGGGGTAGATTCAAAAAGGTGCTTTGCTACTAACGTTAACGGCGCTTCCATTGGTGGGGCAGAGGGGTGACTTTTGCTGATTCTTCCCTCCTAATGCCACTTGGACCCCCAGTGCTGTTTATGACCGTCACGACCCCTTCCCCCCCCAGAATGTAGTTGTCGTGGGTCCTGGCTCCGCTGAGGCTGACTATTCCTCAGATGAGGAAGGGGCACGGAGCAACCCAGCCTCCTCCGGAGTCAGCCCCGAAGAGGAACCTTTGCCATCACCCGAGGGAGGAGAGGCCCCAGCATCTGTTCAGGAGGGGCCGCAAGGCGAAGAGACTGAGGTGCCACCAGAGGGAGAGTCTGGTCCAGAGCAACCACCCTCACCTGCCTCGGTGCAGATGCAACCATGTGATCTCGGCTGCCGGTCTCCGCTCCTTCCTCCTGAAAACTCTGATTTCCCAGCCTTCTGACCCTTAGCTCTGTTTCTCGGCTTGCTTTTGGACTGAGTATCCAGCTTTCAGTGAAGTGTATCCGTGGCGACCGGCCAGACTCAGCACCGTGGTGAGGAATCAGTGGATGGGAGGGGCAGCTGGGAAAGTCCCCTTTACAGAGTTCCTCTTTCC
>NW_015160920.1:26063-26450 GCF_001447785.1 Gekko japonicus
CCAACCATCCATCCATCCATCCATCCATCCATCCATCCATCCATCCATCCACATACTATTAGCCATCTGTGGCCTCCATTGGCAGATAACTAAGTCCACAGATTCGGACCATGTGGAGGCTAAAGAGACCTTTCAACGAACTTGGGACACTCCCCAGGTTTGCAGTAAAATCTGACTTTTTTAAAAAATAGTGCCCCTCCAATAAAAAAGGTATTCTCTGTGCACACAGAGAACACACCTCATGAGGCCAGGCAGGCTGGGAACTGTGCTTGGCTCAGTGGTCAAGGCACAGCAGCTAGAGATGTGAAGGCCCGAAAAAAACCCAGAAAAATTCGGAAAAAACCCCAGGTTTTTTCCATTTTTTTCCTGAAGCCTTTTTTGTTTTTT
>NW_015160920.1:26466-46155 GCF_001447785.1 Gekko japonicus
AAAAATTGAAAAAATAAAAATTTAAAAAAATGACTATGGAACGTTTTATTTTAACATGATGAATAAAATATTTTAAGACAAGGTGTGCAAATATTTTCCAAATCATTTCTTTTATATATATATATATAATTTCTGTGCACTGAGGACAAGCAAGTCCTAGGTTACAAACTGAACTCTCCAATGCAAGAACAAGATGCATTTCTTCCTTTAGGAGGTGCTATTGTCAGAAGAAAATAAAAAGGTTTCAGTTTTGTTTTTGCATGTGGGTGGGTATTCTGTTTGTAATAATTGTTTGGATACACTATATTTTTAATATGCTAGTTGTGATAATTTCATGCCGAGTAAAAATGTCCACAGTCATATTTTATGTTCCTAAAGTAACAGAATGACTTTCAATCTAGAAAAGACAAAATAAATGCTAATGTAGCATTTTTTTTTCAATTTTTCCAAAAATTTCCGTTTTCCCTTGAAAAAAAACAGGTTTCTTTCCGAGCTTCAAAATTTCCGGAAATTTTATATCTCTAACAGCAGCTCAGAAGCTGTGATGAGCCTGGTGGGGAGTGGCAGCACGGAGCCGCTCTGTGCCTGGCAGTGGTGCTGGGCCTGGTAGCAGTGCGGCAGCCTGGGAGCAGCAGTAGATTGCAGCGGGGGTGAGATTCTCCCTCCTGTGACTTCCACTGCCCCCCACCAAGCCAGCGGCCTACTGCCTGTTGCTGGAAGGAAGGTGAGGAGAGAAGCAAGGGTGCGGGGAGTGAAAGGGAAGGGTGTGGAGGTAGTGGAGTGTCAAGGGTGGGGTAGTGTCAAACTCGGACTCTCGTTTGCCATGCTTTGGGGACTTGGGGCCTGCAGAGGGAGGGAAATTCCCAAGGGGGTGTGCGAGTGTGTGAACGGCTCTGTTGTAGTGATGATGTAACTCTTCTTATGATACCTTCCTACACAGGGATGACCCTGGAGAGGATTGTGCTTGCTTCACTGTCTTAGAGAAAATAACGGTATATTCACAGGTGGGGGTGTAGAGCACACAAAAGCTAGATGGGACGATTGTGAAGTATGATTAGATGGGACCCAAAAAGGGGGGGGCTGGTTTGAACTGTCTAATTGGGGATTCTCCTACCTGGTGGAATGAGCTCCCGGAGGAGATCAGGGCCCTGTGGGACCTCTCACAGTTCCGCAGGGCCTGCAAGACGGAACTCTTCTGCCAGGCTTTCAACTAGGAACTGCCACCACCACCATCAACTATTTTGTGGTAACAACGGGGTAATGGGATGGCCCATTATAAAGATCTTGCAACAGTATCGTGATAGATCGGTACCGCTGAATCGGGCTTTTGGGTAATATCTGTAGGTCACCATCTTGATTCGATCTGAATGATGAACATCACTGAGCACTTTATTATTGTTAATTATGGTTGTTTCTATTCTGTTTTTAATGTTTTATATCGGCACATGGTTGCCCTTGTTTGTGAGCTGCCCTGAGCCCGTTCGCGGGGAGGGCAGGATAGAAATACAATAATTAATAAATAAATAAATAAATAAATAAATAAAATAAACCTCAGTTCTGACATAGTACTGGTCTCAGCTTGGAACATCTTTAGTCATTAATACATCACTGCTAGAGAGTGTGGTTGAGAGTAATTTTGTCAAAGAGTCTGACATGTAGATAGGGACAGCTGCAAAGGTGTGCCAAGTGGGGGTAGGTGAAGAAAGTACCGAGGGTTGGGGGGGGGGAAAGAATGCCAAGGAGGGTAGGTGGGAAGAAAGCAAGAGTGGGGGGTGTTGAATGTCAAGGGTGGGAGGGTGAGTGGAGTGCATAGGGTGGGTGGTAGGTGGGGACAGCTGCAAAAGTGAGGGTGAGTGAAGTGGGGGGAGGTATTTGTGAATTTCCTGCATTGTGCGGGGGGGTGGACTAGATGACCCTGGAGGTCTCTTCCAACTCTAGGATTCTATGAAGTGCCAGGGGTGGGTGGTAGGTGGGGTAGCAAGAGGTGGATAAACTGATGAAGAAATGGGGGGGGGAGATGGGGGTAGATTGACAGATAAGGGGAATGGGAGAAAGGGGGTAGGTTAACAGAGAAAGGGAGGGGTAGATTCATAGAATCATAGAATGTTAGAGTTGGAAGGGACCTTGCAGGTCAACCCCACTGTACTCTGCAGGAGCATAGCCGAAAGATGGCCCTACATACCTACAACATACCCGAAAGATGGTCGTCCAGCGAAGGAGCATCCACCACCTCCCGAGGCAGACTGTTCCACTGCTCAACCACTCTTACAGTTAGGAAGTTTCTCCTGATATTTAGCCGGTAACGACTCCCTTGTAATTTCCACCCATTAGACCTAGTCTTGCAATCCGGAGCAAGAGAGAATAGATCTGCTCCATCTTCTGCATGACAGCCCTTCAGATACTTGAAGACTGCAGTCATGTCCCCCCTGAGCCTTCTCTTTCCCAGGCCAAACAGACCCAACTCTTTCAGCCTTTCCTCATCAGACTTGGATTCCAACCCTCTCACCATCCTGATTGCCCTCTTCTGGACATGCTCAAAGGGATGGGGGCAAAAGACATGGAGGTAGGTTGACAGGTAAGGGGAGTGGGAGAAAGAGGGGAAGATTGCTAGAGAAGGAGGAAGGGGAAAGGAAGCAAAGAGGGGGAAGGGATGCACCTTCTCCGCAAGTTTCTTGCATGTCCCCACTTGTCCCTTTCTATCATCCACCCAGGAGTCGTTTCGTAGAAAAAGAGCTAGGGGAACTCATTAGCATAACTCATTAGCATATGCCACACCCCCTGACATCACCGGAAGGGTGTCATAAGGCCACACACCCCGCCCCCAACGGTCCTGGCCGCCACCGCCGGCCTTGCAGCTCCACTGCCGAGCCCCATGAGGGGCCCGGCGGTGGACCTGCAAGGCTGGCGGGAGTGCAAGGAAGCCCCGCAAAGGCCCTCCCTGGCCCCAGGCAGGCAGGGGTGGGGAGAGGCAGGGAGGAAGCAACTTACCCTCCCTCTTCTCCTGCCTCCTCCTGGCTGAATGAGGGCCGGAAGCGGGGCGGCCAGAAGCAGGGGGCGGGGCTTCGTCATGTGCCCCGCCCCCGTACCTCACCCAGGGGAACTGCGATCCCCCGCGATCCCCCCCGAAATGACCTCTGCATCCACCCACCTTGCAATCCACCTCTTTCTATCCATCCACCCCTTTCTATCCACCCACCCACCCATCCACGGTGTAGCACCATACAAAAGCTGGCGTAATATAATAGCTAAGCTTAGCAAATGCGTGCATCTACCCCTTTCTGTTTCTTTTTCATTTCCGTATGCCTTCATAAGCCTTCATATACCTTGCCCGTCTTCATTACTGATGTTGCGGAATAATTTATTTCTTAAAAGACATATTTTGGTGCTATTTATATATTACACACAATTGACACCAAGAAGGCATTAGTTTAAATGGTAATAGTTCAATCATATTTCATGAGTACGGCTGAGAGGGAAAAGATAACTGTGCGAGAATTCTCTCAGGAACTGGGATTTTTCAAAACGAAATAGTGTTCCCCGAAATTCGGGAAACGCCTGTAACATGAATAGAGAAGTCATGGCTTGAGTCTCACCTCTCCCATGACCCCACTAATGAGCCATAAGCAAACTCTCTCTCGCTCTCCAAGGCCATTTGCAATATGAACATAATGGGCGATAGCTTACCTAAGGCTGGAGCACATTCGTCTAGCGTAAGGAACCTTCCTTGAAGTGACAGGGCTCTTCCCATGACAGAAAAGCCACTTTAGTTGGAGGAAGACTTCAGATTTGCTTAGTCGAGTGGTAGGAGAGAGGCCACTAATGCTGGCGTACTTTGTATACTTGTAATGATTGCAGCGAGATAATGTGTGTGAAATGCTAACATCTGAAAGCGTTGAATAAGGTCTACTGGCTACAAAGGACTTAGGGGACAGAACTCAATGTAATTCAGTGCAGTTCACTGAGGTTGGCTCCTCCGGGCCCCTGATGACCATGAGCTGTTTCCAGGCCCGCAGCCAGGATTTTGTGGCTTGTGGCAATTTTTTTCCTGGTGGGGCTGAAGTTCTCAGTGCGGAAAGAAAAGCCATTTGGCCAATAGAAAACTGTTGCCAGGAGAGATCTCTAAATTGCAAGCTGTCAACCACTTTAGATGACAGTTCTCAGCTGCTGCAAGTTAATCCCTCCTGCCAGCCTAAGCGACAATTCTGAGAACAAGCCGGCAGGTGGGGGGGGGGGGAGAATGACTTCTATAGTCAAGAAAGCTAACACTTAGGCAGGAAAACTCTCTGAAAGGAGACCAGTTTCTTGACACAGAGTTAGAAGGTATCCTAGAGGTCACCTACTCCAACCCCCTTGCTCAGTGAGGGAATTAGCCAGCTGCAGCACCCAACTCTGCTTCAAGAAGCACATGCCTTTAAAAATGTTTTACAGTGATTGGGAAAAGCATTTACAGGAGAAATCCTTGTGGGGCTGTGCCTTTAAGAATGGGGGCAGAGCCCCCCAAAGCCCCACCATAGCTATGGGCCTGGCTGTTTCAGACCATTTTACAGACTGATGACTTTGAAGCTGAACTGGGACCCAACAGGGAGGGGGTTGTGACTCCATGGCAGAGCATCAGTTTGACATGCAGAAGGTCCCAGGTTCAATCCTTGGCATCTCCAGTTAAAAAGACCGGGTGATGTGAAAGGTCTCTCCCTGAGACCCTAGAGAGCCGATGCCAGTCTGAGTACACAATACTGACCTTGATGGACCACTGGACCGATTCAGTATAGGGAGCCTCACGTGTCCATGGGTGACCATGGGTGCCCTCCCACAAGGACAAGTTCAGATCCTTGATGGGTACTTCAAGCAACGTCCAGGGAGAAGCGTTTGGGTGGACAGAGGAACACAAGGAGCTTCCTCATATTGAGTAAAACCACTGCCCTATTTACTGTCTACTTTGCCAGGCTCTAGGTGAGGAACATCTTCCCCAGAGCCTTGCTATTTTGAGATCTTCTGGAGATGCCGAAGGTTGGACCTGTGACCAATGTTCCCTCTAACTGTGGAGTCTTGTGAGCAAAAATTCTATGTTGTGAGCTAGCGGCATTGAAGTTGTGAGTGAGCGGCTTGGCTGCTGCATGAATTAGTTTGCTCTGGAGCCGCCCTTCCTGAGCTAAGACAAAAATGTGAGCCCGAGGTTTAAAAAGTCTGAGCTAGCTCACACTAACTCAGCTTAGAGGGAACACTGCGTCTGGAACCACCCTTCCTGAGCTAAGACAAAAATGTGAGCCCGAGGTTTAAAAAGTCTGAGCTAGCTCACACTAACTCAGCTTAGAGGGAACACTGCGTCTGGAACCACCCTTCCTGAGCTAAGACAAAAATGTGAGCCCGAGGTTTAAAAAGTCTGAGCTAGCTCACACTAACTCAGCTTAGAGGGAACACTGCGTCTGGAACCACCCTTCCTGAGCTAAGACAAAAATGTGAGCCCGAGGTTTAAAAAGTCTGAGCTAGCTCACACTAACTCAGCTTAGAGGGAACACTGCCTGTGACTTTATTCATGCAAGTCATCTGTTCTAATGGCTCTTTGCAGCAACCGTGACCTCTGTTCCAAAAACAAAGGTGACACACCCTGTTCTTTTTAATGTAATAACGCCACATGGTGGGATGACCCAGTTTGCAGCCTGGAACATTCAAGCCCTTTCTTGGTCTTCAGGCACAGTCTCTTCCAGCAAACCAAACTGGTGTGACCTCTTACCTCCATCATTGTCTTTCGCATCGCCGCACGCCGTCTCCATGGAAGTGTCACAGCCCATGCCTCTCCAGCCCAGCTGGCAGACGCAATGCCACCCGTTCACGTCCAGTGTGCACCTGCCGTTGCCGTTACACAAGCCAGGGCATCCCTCTGTAAGGACAAAAGGAGAAGACAAGTCCTGTTGCACTGCGAAAGGCATTAGAAGATCAGAACGTGGTGGGCGTGGTGGGATCATAGGGCAATCTATCTAAGCAAAAGGGAATCTGCACAGTCTTATTTTCCACTTGCTTTCATAGGGTTGTGTTTGCATTCTACAGATTCATCCTGTTAACTTGCGTGTCTTCCTCCAGGGCATGGAGCCGTCTGCTTATGCAAGAGGCTCAGAGAACGCCATCCTTCATGGAATGTGGATTCACAGAACTCAACGTACTAGTTCTTATTCTCTCCCAAAGAAATCCTTCCTTTTGTCTTATTGCAATGGTGGGTCCCTTTTCATGATCATTTGACATTCACACGTCTTATAATTACCCCAGTAAATCAGAGGTACTTTTCTTTCCTTTTTTTAAATATTTTTTTTCATTTTCATATGACAGGATTCACAGATCGTTACAACAAACTCCATGGGAGAGAAAGACTTGGCCCACCCACCCCAAATAAGCACGTTTTCTGATTCCAAAAACGCACATGGAATATTTTTCATTGATAAAAAGATTAGATTTTGGATGGCTGTGCATAATTAAGGAAAGTTAACTATTTCCACAACCATCTTGAGTTCTTCTTAGTCTACTATGTATGAGAAGAAGAGGAAGCGGAGGAGGAGGAGGAGATTGGATTTATACCCCGCCCTTCACTGCCCAACGGAGTCTCAGAGTGGCTTACAAACTCCTTTCCCTTCCCCTCCCCACAACGGACACCCTGTGAGGTGGGTGGGGCTGAGAGAGCTCTGACAGAAACTGCTCTTTTTCAAGAACAGCTGTTGTCAGAACTATGGCTTGCCCAAGGTCATCCAGTAGGTGCAAGTGGAGGAGTGGGGAATCAAACCCGGTTCTCCCAGATTAGAGTCCGCGCACTTAACCACTACACCAAACTAAGCACAATCATGTTCTTCACTTTCCAATGACTGGAATATTCCATATTTGTTTCTATCTGTTCATAAATCAATTGTTTTATCTTGTTTCATACCAGTATCTTTACAAAAAGCTAACAAGAATTGAGGAACAAAATGGTGCAATTATTTGCGGGAAAAGGGACTGATTTATTGGGCGGGATGTCACGACTTCCTTCCATTGGCAGAAGGAATGCTTTGATCTGATGAAGCTCACTCCAAGTACAGAAGCTGTTCCCCTCCAATGACAGTTGGAAGATGCCTCCTTCAGTAGAAGGGAGCTACTGCATCTAAGTCACTGACCTTTGTCAACATCGACAAGATATTACAAATAAATTCTTTTTGCTCTGTTTGTTTTTCCTCAATGCCAATACGTTCTTTGATTTCTAGTTTCGTACACCCTTTCTATCATAACAAAGCAAGGTTAGGAATATGGGAGAATGTTGAGGAGAAAAATAACAACCATCAACCTCGGGTTGCCAGGTCCCCCTGGCCACCAATGGGGGAGGGGGGGGGGACGGTTGCCAGATCCAGGCTGGAAAACTCCTGAAGACTTGGGAGTGGAGTCTGGGAAGGACAGGGACCTCAGTGGGGTACAATACCACAGAGACCACCCTCCAAAACATCCATTTCCTCCAGGGGGACCCAATCTCTGTAGTCTGGAGATGAACTATAATTCTGGGGGGTGTCCCCAGGTTTCACCTGGAAGGTGGCATCCCTACACCGACAACTTGATTTATTTTGAACGGAATTCCCGTGTTTTATCACGTTTCCATCAAATATGGAAAGAATTGCTTGCTTCTGGGTTGGATCCGACCAGCATTTCTGCTGGATCTCACTCAATCCATCCCCTTGCGGTAGCCCCCACCCCTGGTTGCTTCTATCCATCTGAGCTTCCCGGCAAAGCCTCTTCATCCAGTGGTCAAAAAGGGTCCCTTCTCCTTCTTTCACCAGCAGGAAAACCGTGTCGGATCCAACCCTCTGCTTGCATTTCTCCAGCATTACTATCCACATCTCCTGCCCTCAATTCAAAGGAAAGTCTCAGCTGCTTAAGGAACGATGACTGCGGATACAACGTGGTGGTGGAAAGCACGGCCAAGTCGCAGCTCGCTTATGGTGACCTCGTATAGGTTTTCAAGGCAAGAGACGTTCAGAGGCGGTTTGCCACTGCCTGCCTACTGCTGCGACACCTACGCTCTTTCGGATTCATTAAGGATAGGAAACGCTGAGCTATATTTAAATATATGCCTTTATTCATCCTCCAAAATCTGAAATCGTTTCGCATTGCTGGCAAGCGTTGGAACATTAATTAGTTTTGAGCAAAGCAAGGCGTGTGGGCGGTTCTTTATATCCATGATGTGGACAGGAAAGGGGTACCTGCCGGGGCGTAGCCAGAAAATTTTGATCGGTGGGGCAGGGGCCGGGGACCGGGGAACTTAATTAGATGAAGAGCAGACGAATCACACCATTATTTTGATTGACCATAACACCCAAATAAATACTTTAAAAGCGTGGTTTCTGGCAGCAGGACTTGTGGGGCGTGGCTGTTAAGTGAGGGGGCGTGGGCCCAAAATGCCCCACCGTAGCTACGGGCCTGGGTACCTGCTAGGGCCATTGTCTTGTTAAGGATGAACACCAGTAGAGAGGGTTCAACAACATCTTTTGGAGGGATGAGGAGTTCGAAGAGAAGAAGAAGAAGAAGAAGAAGAAGAAGAAGAAGAAGAAGAAGAAGAAGAAGAAGAAGAAGAAGAAGAAGAAGAAGAAGAAGAAGAAGAGAGATTGGATTCATACCCTCGCCCTTCACTACCCAAAGGAGTCTCAGAGCGGCTTACAATCTCCTTTCCCTTCCCCTCCCCACAACAGACACCCTGTGAGGGAGGTGGGGCTGAGAGAGCTCTGAGAGAACTGCCCTTGAGAGAACAGCTCTGACAGAACTACGGCTTGCCCAAGGTCATCCAGCAGGTGCAAGTGGAGGAGTAGGGAATCAAACCCGGTTCTCCCAGATTAGAGTCCGCGCACTTAATCATTACACCAAACTGGATCTCTCTGTGAAATCTGTTCACTAGGGCTGCCAGCTCTCCGGTGGGGCTTGGAGATCATCTGGATCTTCAGACTACAGAGATCAGTTACCCTGGAGAAAAGGGCTGCTCTACGGCATTATGCTCCACGGGGGTCCCTTCCCTCCCCAAACCAAGCCCTCTCCACATTCCACCCCCTAAATCTCCAGGAATTTCCTAGAGTGGACAACCTTTCTATTCACCGCCTGCACAGCCCACATCTGCTACAACACGGTCATGACAACTGGCCATTTAAACTGTTTCTCGACAGAAAGAAAGACTTCAGCGTTGTGCCTTTACATGGATACTTCCTGCTCGACATTCAAGCAGAAATAGCCACCAAAGATACATTCGGAGGTGAGGGGCGGAACAGTCAAACAAAGCCAGTTGTTTCAAGTATACGGTGACATTTCCCCCTGTCTATTGAGGCTGTTTACCCGGATTAGCAAGCGATTACCTTGCAATTTTTCAAGACCGGTAGCTGGAATAATCGGCTGCTAATGATCTGGGCAATTAAAGCTCTTTAATTAGTCCCAGTCATAAGCCTTCGAAATCCCCGGTAGAAAGCTCCTTCTACAAAAGTTGTAGCTCGGATTGAGATCTGATTTAAAGATTAGAGGCGGATGTTGGAGGCGGGACTGGTAGGGGGAGGGGGGATTCATTTATCTCCTCCTACGCCCTCTCTCAGCGACGGGGGAGCAGAAAAAAAGAAGCAATTCCCATCCACTGAACTTTGGTGGGGAAAGAAATTATTCCAGATGGGCACGACAAAAACTGCGAGGAAGGTCAACAATTGTGTGTGTGTGGGGGGGAGACCATAATTTCACAGTCGCCTAGAACTATGTTTTATTCAGGAGTCTGATTCGCTTGTTCTTTACAGGCCACAGTTTTATTTTACTAACCCTCATTTATATGTAGCGGCCTGAACAGCCCAGACTCGCCTGAGCTTGTGAGAGCTCAGAAGCTAAGAATGGATTGTCATGCTTTGTACTTGGATGGGAGACCACCAAGGAGGTCCAGAGGCAGGCAATGGCAAACTGACTCTGAATGGCAAACCACCTCTGAAGCTAAGCAGGATCAGTCCTGGTTCGTACTTGGATGGGAGACCACTAGGGAACCACCACTGAACAATCTCTTGCCATGAAAATGCTACAGGGTTGCCGTAAGTTGGCTGTGACTTGAAGGCGGACAAAAGAAGAAGAAGAGATTGGATTTATACCCTGCCCTTCACTACCCAAGGGAGTCTCAGAGCGGCTTACAAACTCCTTCCCCTTCCCCTCCCCACAACAGGCACCCTGTGAGGTAGGTGGGGCTGAGAGAGCTCTGACAGAAACCGTTTTTTCAAGAACAGCTGTTGTCAGAACTATGGCTTGTCCAAGGTCATCCAGCAGCTGCACGTGGAGGAGTGGAGAATCAAACCCGGTTCTCCCAGATTAGAGCCTGTGCACTTAACCACTACACCAAACCAAAGAGAGAAAAGTATGGAATGGCCCTTATATAAGAAGGGGAAATACACATTTGAAAAGGCATACGCAGTTCTATGGGGGTGCCGAATGGTATAGTATAGCCCGATATCGTCAGGTCTTGGACGTTAAGCAGGGTCGTTACTTGGATGGGAGGCCACCAAGGAAGACTTTGCAGAGGACGTCGATGGTCAAACACCTCTGCGTCTCACCTGCCTTGTCTTTTGCCCTGACCTGGATGGCCCAGGCTAGCCTGATCTCGTCAGATCTCAGAAGCTAAGCAGGATCAGCCCTGGTTAGTATTTGGATGGGAGACCACCAAGGAAGCCCTGGGTTGCCACATAGAGGCAGGTAATGGCAAACCCGCCTCTGCTTGTCTCTTGTCTTGAAAACTCCATGAGGGGTTGCCGTACGTTTGTTGTAACTTGACAAGACTTAACTATGATTACATTTACATTACATTCACTCAGACACAACACAAAACCCAGGCTTAATTAAACGACGAATGAGCAGCGTGAACATCCGAACATGGGCCACTCTTCTAACCAGGGCACAGCTGTTGGTGGAAAGTATCATCAAGTCACAGCTGACTTGGCCACTCTGTAGGGTTTTCAAGACAAGAGACGTTCAGAGGCGCTTTGCCATTGCCTTGCCCCTGTGTAGTGACCCTGGACTTCCTTGGTGGTCTTCCATCCACATGCTAATGAGTGGTGACCCTGCTTAGCTTCTGCGAGTTGACGTGATTGGACAAGCCTGGCCCATCCAGATCAGGGCTATTTATAATAGTAGTAGTAGTAGTCATAATGGCTTATATCCTATGAATGAGCACGCTAGGTTGCCTCTGCTGCAAAAAAGCCCTGGTCACCCCGTAGGGGTTCCAAGCCAGGCAAGAGACGTTCAGAGGTGGCTTCCCATGGCCTGCCTCTGCGTAGCAACCCTGGACTTCCTGGGTGGTCTCCCATCTAAATACTGACCAGGTCTGACCATCCCAGTTGCTGGGTAGCAGGAGACAGGCCTCAGAACTAGGGAGAGGAACTAGAAGAGGCTGAAGACTGAGCCCTACGAGGAAAGGCCAAGGGCCTTGGGTATGTTTAGTTTGGAGAAGAGGAGATTGAGGGGGACGGGACATGATTGCTCTCTTTAAACATCTGAAAGGCTGCCATTTGGAGGAGGGCAAAGAGCTGTTCCAGTTGGCAGCAGAGGAGAGGACCCGAAGCAATGGATTTAAACGGATAAAAGGAAGACCTTCTTCACCCAAAGAGTGATTAATACATGGAATTCACTGCCACAGGAAGTGGTGGCAGCTACAAGCATGGACGGCTTCAAAAGGGAATTAGATAGGCATATGGAGCAGAGGTCCATCAGTCGCTATTATCCGTTCTAACCTGTTGTTGCTCTGGGGCAAGTGATGCTCTGTCGTCTTGGTGCTTGGGGGGGCCAACAGTGGGAGGGCTTCTAATGTCCTGGCCCCACTGGTGGACCTCCTGATGGCACCTGGTATTTTTGGCCACTGTGTGACAGAGTGTTGGACTAGATGGGCCTTTGGCCTGATCCAACATTGGTGTCTCTTATGTTCTTGTGTTCTTATGTTCTTAATTACATGCAGAAAGGTATCGGCTGGATATTAGGGAACACATTTTCATGGTCAGAGTGGTTCAATGGTGGAATCGGCTGCCCGGGGAGGTGGTGAGCTCCCCTTCACTGGCAGCTTTCGAGAAGAGGCTGGACGAATATTTGTCAGAGATGCTTTCGGCTGGTCCTGCATGGGGCAGCGGGTTGGACTAGATGGTCTGCATGGCCCCTTCCGACTCTACGATTCTATGAAATCCCTCAAACGAGCAAGCTGGTGGCAGTGAGTGCCCCAGTGGAAGTAAGCGGCCAGCCCCTCCAGGAGTTGGCAATGCCTAGGAGCGGGTGGGCAGAGCGGGGCCTGCAAGTCAAAGCAGGGCTGTTCCGTCACAACTTCCGAGATCTGATGAGATCGGGCTAGCCTGGACCGTCCCTGTCAGGGCAAAAGACATACAGATGTGGTTTGCCATTGCCTGCCTCTGCGTAGCAACCCTGGACCTTCCTGGTGGTCTCCCATCCATGTGGCTCATGCTGATACCCTGTGTACAGACACAAGCCATGGATCAACAGGCCATTCCTTGCAGCCATCAAGCATATCTGAAAGGCTTCAAAATTAAAACATGACTTCTGGGGCAGCAATCCAACAGAACTCGGGGAATGACGGACTTCCGGTTGATGTCGGCACGCTCACGGACTCACCTCCCGGACCTCCCGGGGGTGTCTCCGTGCTCTGGCGGATGGAGGGGGTGAGCAGGCTCGTAAACGACCACAGCTCAGTGGTAGGGCATCTGCTTGGCATGCAGAAGGTCCCAGGTTCAATCCCCGGCATCTCCAGTTGAAAGGATCAGGCAGTGGGTGATGCGAAAGACCTCTGCCTGAGACCCTGGAGATGGACCACGGCTCACTGGCAGAGCATCTGCGTGGTATGCAGAAGGTCCCAGGATCAATCCCTGGCATCTCTAGTTGAAAGGATCAGGCATGATGCGAAAGACCTCTGCCTGAGACCCTGGAGAGGGACCACGGCTCACTGGCAGAGCATCTGCTCAGCAGGTAGAAGGTCCCAGGTTCAATCCCAAGCATCTCTAGTTGAAAGGATCAGGCAGTGGGTGATGTGAAAGACCTCACCTAGAGAGCTGCTTCCAGTTTCAGTAGACAATACTGACTTGAGGGACCAAAGGTCTGATTTAGCGTAAGGCAGCTTTGTGTGTTCACGTACTTAGGAAAGAACCACGCACACAGCTAGAAGTTTCTTTGACGTCTCCATTAAAGCTGCCTGTAGAACCAAAGAGGCAAGCTGCTTTCCACTTGAACTTCTAAACTTCAAAGTGGATTCCTTCCTTTACATGTGGCGGAAGTGTCAAATAAAGCTATGGTTCTTCAGCATTAATTCATCTTGCTTCTGGGGGCCACCTGAATAGTTTGTGAGCTTCTAGTGATGATTCCTGGAACCTCAGCTTAAGAACCACTGCCGAAGAGAAATTCTATGCATCCCCAACGGGAATAATGAAGGTTCAGTAGTGCAATCTGATCAGAAACGCCAGGCACCTTTGCCTTGTACTTCCATAATCCCACATTCTGCGCAGCTTGCACTATTTGCTGTTCACGTCACTGTTCAGTTTTGGATTCCTAGTAGTGTTGCCAGACCCCTGCCAGGGGCGAGGGAACCCCCATTTTTGTGGGGTGCTTCCCCACCCCCGACTGGCCTGAAAAACGACATGATGAAGTCAACCGGAAGTGATATCATCACGTTGCAAACGTCACTTGTTGACACTCTAATTTTGGGGCAGAACTCTATGGTAAAATCAGCTACAAACCATAGAGTTTTGCCCCCAAACTAGAGTTTCACACACACACCCCGATGTCGGCAATGTGATGACGCCACTTCCGGGGGATGTCATCATGCCAAAGATGATCCCGGAACGGAGCCAGGATCCCCCCCCCCGGCTGCCAGGTAGGACCTGGAAACCCTCATTCCTAGTCCTGTTACTTTGCTTATTGGATGTCCTATACTGTATGACGACCCCCCACCCCTTTCTGTTATCTGAAGTCCACCTTGGGTCTCAGTGCGAAAAGCAGGCTAATCAACTAACAACTAAATAACTAACTAAATTTCAGTTTAGCAGGCTAATAAATGGGGTTAACAAAGCAGAAGTGAGACGGTGATACCTGAAAGTATTAAAACTAAGAAATTGTCCCTCTAAGAAAGGGATCCCCAACATAAGAGAAGCCAATATTGTATCAGGCCAAAGGCCCATCCAGTCCAACACTCTGGGCGATTTCTCACTAGAGCTGCCTCGCAGCACAGCGCCGTTTGCCCCAACACAAATGTGTCAATTTCACACCAGAGGCTGCAGGGCTGCATTTGACTTGGGGCTTCGCCTGATTTCCTCCGCAGTTTCATGATCCTCAAAAGCCAGGATCACGAAACTGCGCAGGAGGAAATCGGGCGAAGCCCCAGTCAAAATGCAGCCCCAGAGCTTCGGGTGTGAAATTGACATGTTCGTGTCGGGCAAACGGCGGCTGTGCTGCGAGGAAACTCTAGTGAGAAATTGGCCTCTGTGTCACACAGTGGCCAAAAATACCAGGGGCCATCAGGAGGTCCATCAGTGGGGCGAGGACACTAGGAGCCCTCCCACTGTTCCCCCCCCCCAAGCACCAAGAATACAAAGCATCCCTTGCACCAAGTGTTTTTGGAAAGTGGGCAGAGCCAAGTAGGGCTTTTGCCCCCACAAGGCTTCTGATTGGCCACTGGAAATTTGATTGGCTGTGCAGATTTTTAAAGACACTGATTTGGCAGCAGTTGCTACCACAGCACAAGGCTCTTCACTGTGTGACTGAAGGTAAGCTGCTTCATAGCCGGCCCTGCCTCCTGCAAAGGCTGTTTTCTGGCTGTGCTCACCACACTATGTCAGAATTCCAAAGACTCAGAAAGGTTGCATAAGAACATAACAGAAGCCAATGTTGGATCAGGCCAATGGCCCATCTAGTCCAACACTCTGTCACACAGTGGCCAAAAATACCAGGTGCCATCAGGAGGTCCAGCAGTTGGGCCAGGACACTAGAAGCCCTCCCACTGTTGCCCCCCCCCTCCCAAGCACCAAGAAGACAGGGCATCCCTTGCCCTAGCCTGAGAGTCCCTATCAATCCCTTGTGGCTAATAGCCACAGATGGACCTCTGCTCCATATGCTTATCCAATCCCCTCTTGAAGCCGTCCATGCTTGTAGCTGCCACCACCTCCTGTGGCAGTGAATTCCATGTCTTAATCACCCTTTGGGTGAAGAAAGACATCCTTTTATCCGTTCTAACCTGTTGTTGTTGTTCAGTCGCACAGTCGAGTCCAACTCCTCACGACCCCATGGACCAGATCATGCCAGGCCTTCCTGTCTTCCGCCGTCCTCTGAAGTTTGCTCAATTTCATGTTCGTTGCATCTATGACACTGTCTAACCATCTCATCCTTTGCCGTCCCCATCTTCTTTGACCTTCAGTCTTTCCCAGCATCGGGGTCTTCTCCAGTGAGTGCTCCCTTCTCATTTGGTGGCCAAAGTATTTGAGCTTCATTTTCATTGTCTGGCTTTCCACGGAACAGTCAGGGTTGATTTCTTTTAGGATTGACTGATTTGATCTGACTGCTCAGCAATTTCATTTAGTGCCCACGAGTTCTTGTATTGTGAGAAAGGGAGAAAAGGAATTCTTTCTCTGCCTGCTCTATCCCACGCATAATCTTGTAAACCTCGATCATGTCACCCCTCAGCCGTCGTTTCTCCAAGCTAAAGAGCCCCAAGCGTTTTAACCTTTCTTCATAGGGAAAGCGTTCCGACCCTTTTATCATTCTAGTTGTCCTTTTCTGCACCTGGGGAATCCTGATCCAAGCTGTGAAATTATATGTGTTAAAGCAGCCAGGCTTCTCCAAGTGAACTCAGGGAACTGTAAGGCTGTCTGAGACTCAGAGCCCTTATTTCAGTCAACGAGGGTTCCCTGGGGAGAGGGAATCACTAGATAGCCGGCTGTGGTGTAGTGATGTCCACAAGGGCTCAGTTGTCTTGCTGGATTGGATTAGTGGAAGAGAGGAAACGGGCGGGTCTCTCCAACTCAGATCGGAACAGCTGATGTGGAGACTGCAACAGGGGACATGTTAATAATTAAGAAAGGCTAAAAGACGTGAGCGATGTCTGTCTCAAACAGCGCATGCCGCTCACGTAACCAAGGATTATGCTCACTGGAAGTCACAGCTATTGCCGATGGCTCCATGGTGCATTGTAAAAAGGAAAGGTTTACAGCAGGCGCATTCCTTTTAACCTACTGCAAGCTTTACTGAGTACTCCCCTTTTACAGTTCCTGGCCTGCAAGGATATTCACTCAATGAAACTGCTGAGCAATCAGGAAGAAGGAGAAGGAGGAGAAGGAGGAGAAGAAGAAGAGATTGGATTTATACCCCGCCCTTCACTACCCAAAGGAGTCTCAGAGTGGCTTACAAACTCCTTTCCCTCCCCCTCCCCACAACAGACGCCCTGTGAGGTAGGTGGAGCTGAGAGAGCTCTGACAGAAACTGCTCTTTTTCAAGAAAAGCTCTTCTCAGAACTATGGCTTGCCCACGGTCACCCAGCAGGTGTAAGCGGAGGAATGGGGAATCAAACCCGGTTCTCTTTGTCAAGAACAGCTCTTGTCAGAACTATGGCTTGCCCAAGGTCACCCAGCAGGTGCAAGTGGAGGAGTGGGGAATCAAACGCGGATCTCCCAGATTAGAGTCCGCGCACTTAACCACTACACCAATAGAAGAGTCTTCACTACCCAAAGGAGTCTCAGAGTGGCTTACAAACTCCTTTCCCTTCCCCTCCCCACAACAGACACCCTGTGAGGTAGGTGGGGCTGAGAGAGCTCTGAGAAACTGCTCTTTGTCAAGAACAGCTCTTGTCAGAACTATGGCTTGCCCAAGGTCACACAGCAGGTGCAAGTGGAGGAGTGGGGAATCAAACCCGGTTCTCCCAGATTATAGTCCGCACACTTAACCACTACACCAAACTGGCTCGAGAACAGATAAAAGGAAGTACTTCTTCACCCAAAGAGTGATTAGCACATGGAATTCACTGCCACAGGAGATGGTGGCAGCTATAAGCATGGATGGCTTCAAAAGGGAATTGGATAAACATATGGAGCAGTCCATTGGTGGCTCTTAGCCACAAGGTATAGATAGGAACTCTCAGGCTGGGGCAATTGATGCTCTGTATTCTTGGTGCTTGGGTGGGGCAACAGTGGGAGGGCTCCTAGTGTCCTGGCCCCACTGCTGGACCTCCTGATGGCACTGGTATTTCTGGCCACTGTGTGACACAGAGTGTTGGACTGGATGGGCAACTGGCCTGATCCAACATTGGCTTCTCTTATATTCTTATGAGTGTCTTTAACACAAAATTTATTTATTTTTTTAAAAATTGGATAGTGAGGGGGGGGGGACAGAGATGCACCCAACCCTAAATCACTGGATCCCCAAGAGAGAGTTTTTTTAAAAAATTCCATCTTCAACTCTGCCGCCTCGCTCTTCCTCTCTTTCACCTCTGATACAATTCTCTACGTCTCCCTAATAAGAGACAAAAGGCGGAGATCTGAAGCAATCACGAAATGCAAAACTCTAAACACGCACTGTCTTAGCAGGGGTTCTTATCGTATTACCCACCTGTGACCTACCTATGCTTTTGAATGCTCGCCGCCATTCTTACTCCACAAAGGGAGGCCGAAAGAGGCCTCTCCATGCCTTGATCTAACAAAGGCGTCTTTTAAGAAATACCACATCAAGCAGTTCGGGGGCCTTTCGTTCACCCTGGGCAATTAAGAGCAGAGAGCCCGACCGGCACCCAACAAGCGCCAACCCCCCCCTTTTCTGAAACCAGAATTGGCAACAAATATGGTCCTTTGTGGAAGCCGCCTCTGTTCTTAACAGCCTAATTGGCTTGCGAGATTAGCTTGGCTAATTCTTTTAGGATTAGCGTTTGTTGGGCCCCTCGCGCTGTCTCTCTGCTTGAGCTCCTGTTTGACCCTCCACCTCAAGACCGTCTGCGAGAGACAAGAAGAAATGGACGCCAGGTCAAAAATTCAGTCTGGCGGGTTGCAGCCACACAGGGAACTGCATCGATCGTTATGCGGTAGAACGCTGAGAAGCACCTTGGGAGTTCACAACAAACACAGGTGCTGCTGCCCGAATGTGGCAACCCCTGGACACGTTTTTCTCCCCTGCCATGTGCAGGACAACCTACTTTGTGTCCTGACTTTACAGGACATTACCATTATCTCTACTGGCCAGCGATGTAGAATGTGGGTGGGGATACCAACAGAATGGGAGGAGCAGAACCTGACTCGTGGCTTCCCTTTCCAGCAGCAGTCCTGCGTCTCTCAGTGGTCCCTTCATGAGTTTGCTTCGGGCCTGTGTGACGGACAGAGCCAGCTCCGTCCCCTTTTTCATATCTGCCACTCTCCTTTGTACCCTGGTTGTGAAAGACGAGGGGACAGCGTGTCTTAAATGGCCTCTACCACTTGGATGTTTCTTGAGACATTAAAAACAAACTGTTCACCTATTTAGAGGCGTCTGCCTATATTTTTGGATCATTTGCTTCCATTTCAATGTGTCTGAAGAAGGGTAAAGGTAAAGGTCTCCCTTGCTCGAAAGCCAGTCGAGTCCGACTCTAGGGTTGCAGTGCTCATCTCCGTTTCAAAGCCGAAGAGCCAGCGCTGTCCAAAGACGTTTCCGTGGTCATGTGGCCGGCATGACTAAACACCAAGGCGCACGGAACGCCGTTACCTTCCCACCAAAGTGGTACCTATTTATCTACTTGCAATTTCTTGCTTTCGAAATGCTAGGTTGGCAGGAGCTGGAACTAGAGACGGGAGCTCACTCCGTCTTGCGGCACCCGGGTCTCAAACTGCTGAACTACTGACCTTCCACAGCCTGCAGTTCAGCGTCTTAACCACTTGAGCCACCGCAGCTCCCTGAAGAAGAGTATGTGCACACAAAAGCTCATATCTTGAATAAACCTTTGCTGGTCTTCAGAGAGGTACTGGACTCCAGTGTTCCCTCCAAGCTGAGTGAGTGTGTGCCAGCTCACAGTTCTTTAGCCTCCAGCTCACACATTTTTTTGTCTTGGCTCAGGAAGAATGGCTCCAGTGCAAACGAATTTATGCAGTAGCCAAATCGCCCGCTCACAACTTTAATGCCGGTAGCTCACAGAGTAGAATTTTTGCTCACGGGACTCCAAAGCTTAGAGGGAGCACTGCTGGACTCTCGATTTGTTCTAAAACAAACTTGGTTTGCTCTCTTTTTTTTTTTAAAGTGTTCTCTGATTGTGCAGGAGTCCTTTTTCATTTAATCAACCGACGTTTTTGTTTTAAAAAAGGTTAATCGATTAAAGATTGCAGTTCTACTAATTTATTGATTCAAAAAAGGTTAAGCAAAGCGTCGGATTCGACCGTGCGACTGAACAACAACAAAATCAGTTAAAGATCGCAGTTCTACTCATTTATTTTTCACTAGCCCAGGTGCGCCTGATCTTAGAAGCTAAGCAGGGTCAGCCCTGATTACTATTTGGATGGGGGACCACCAAGGAATACCCGGGGGGGGGGCTACCCGGAGGCCGGCAATGGCAAAGCCACCTCTGAACGCTTCTTGCCTTGAAAACCGTACGGGGTATAAGCAGAGGTCATTTCGGGGGGGATCGCAGTTCCCCCAGGTGAGGTATGGGGGGCGGGGCACATGACGAAGCCCCGCCCCCCGCTTCCAGCC
>NW_015160920.1:46280-49830 GCF_001447785.1 Gekko japonicus
GGCCGGGACCATTGGGGGTGGGGTGTGTGGCCTTATGACACACTTCCGGTGATGTCAGGGGGTGTGGCCTTATGACACACTTCCGGAGATGTCAGGAGGTGTGGCATATGCTAATGAGTTATGCTAATGAGTTCCCCTAGCTCTTTTTCTAAAAACGACCCCTGGGTATAAGTCAGCTCTGACTCGATGGCAAAAACAAAACAAACCCCCTCATGTATTTAACAGGACAGGAGCCCTTCCTTTGGAGAACATGGTGCCATGCCTGCCAGTGACGTGAGGCTAAAACCATCCGACTTTAATGGAACCATGCGGTATTCGATGCTTCCTGACAGAGAAAGATGCTTTCTCAGTGCACGCTCTGCCGGCGCAAGCCCTCACAGCTACGCATAGCTGTGCGACCACAATGGAGAAGTAATTTCAAAAGGATGCGTGTGTCCAATTCAATCAAAGTTACTGTCAGCTTGTCAGACGGATCAAGAAAGCATTACGCCTGCGGCCTGGGTACCTGATGCATATAATTAGCAGCATATTTTGAAATGGCAGGCAATATTTTCCAGCTTTTTAAAAAAATGCAAGGGGGGGGAATCAATTTGACCGTTTGGGCTCTAATTTCACAAATTAAATCAATAAACCGCAGTTCCATGCCAGGAGGGCCTTAAAAAAAAAAAGGAAGATTGTTCTGGAGCAGCTTTAATGACTTCTGGTGAGACATTGGGGGGGGAGGATAATAAAACGAGCAGCATGGTTTTGAAGCATGAAAACAAAACCCAGCTTAAGAGGACCACGGGTTGAATTGCACGTCACTTTGATTCATTCATTCATAAATCTGACTTTCCTAAGAACTTAAGAAGAACCCTGTTGGTCCAGCATCTGGTCTAGCATCCTGTCTCACGCCGTGGACAACCAGTTCCTCAGGAAGCATAGGCCTTCCCCTGAGGTTGCCTCCTGGCTCTGGGATTCATAGATTTATAAGAACACAAGAAGAGCCCTGCTGGATCAGACCAGGGGTCCATCTAATCCAGCCTCCTGTCTCACACAGCAGCTAATCAGTTCCTCTGGACAGCCAACAACAGGGCAGAGAGGCCAAGGCCTCCCCCTGATAAGAACATCAGATAAGCCCTGCTGGATCAGACCAGTGAGGGTCCATCCAACCCAGCATCCTGTCTCACACAATGGCCAACCAGTTCCTCTGAACGGCCAACAACAGGGCAGAGAGGCTGAGGCCTTCCCCTGATACTAAGAACCTCAGAAGAGACCTGCTGGATCAGACCAGTGAGGGTCCATCTAGTC
This sequence comes from Gekko japonicus, assembly GCF_001447785.1. Classification (NCBI taxonomy): domain Eukaryota; kingdom Metazoa; phylum Chordata; class Lepidosauria; order Squamata; family Gekkonidae; genus Gekko; species Gekko japonicus. The sequence continues at coordinate 47,571 of NW_015160920.1, forward strand.
CAGCATACTGTCTCACACAGTGGCCAACCGGTTCCTCTGGACAGCCGAGAGCAGGGCAGAGAGGCCGAGGTCTCCCCCTGATAAGAACCTCAGAAGAGCCCTGCTGGATCAGACCAGTGGTCCATTTAATCCAGCCTCCTGGCTCACACAGTGGCCAGAGCAGAGAGGCCGAAGAGAAGAAGACAAGCCCTGCTGGATCAGACCAGTGGTCCATCCAGTCCAACGTCCTGTCTCACACAGTGGCCAGCCAGTTCCTCTGGAGGGCCAACGACAGGCACTGGAGGCTGAGGCCTTCCCCTGATAGGAACCTAAGAAGATCCCTGCTGGATCAGACCAGTGGTCCCTCTAGTCCAGCATCCCGTCTCACACAGTGGCCAAACAGTTCCTCTGGAAGCCCAACAGCAGGGCATAGAGGCCAAGGCCTTCTCATGAGGTTGCCTCCTACCTCTGGGATTCAGAGATTTATAAGAGCATCAGAAGAGCCCAGCTGGATCAGACCAGTGAGGGTCCATCCAGTCCAGCATCCTGTCTCACACAGTGGACAGCCAGTTCCTCTGGACAGACATCAACAGGGCACAGGGGCCGAGGACTTCCCTTCATTTTGCCTCACCTTCCACTTTTGATTGTAAGAAGCTCAGTGTTACAAAGGCAGTGTTTCTCGAATGGGGGAGCATGGGGACCCAGGGACTGTCGTGATTCACTTCTAATGGTAAGGCTGGCCTAGATGAGTTTGATCTAGAGTGTCAGTGAAGTGACAGCTAGTAACAGCATGTGACTGCAAGGGGGCTGGCCAGAACTGGTTTGAGGCAGTGCAGCCTGGCACTAAAGGTATTGCAGGAGGTTGCATCAGCTATGTGCTGATTGGCCAGCAGTTGTATATATGTACAGAGTGTACAGAGATCTTTTTCCTTCTCATGTATCAGTTGCAGCGGAGCACTCTGACACTCAGAACTGTATACAGGTGGTGGCTTGGTGTGAATAAATTCACTGTGGTTGCACCTAAGTTTCTGACTCCAGTATTCTGTGGGTACTCTATCTCCCTTTGGGCACTAACGTGCCAGCCAGCATTCCGCGCAGACCACGACAGGGGCAGGGTTCAGTGCGTGTGGGACCAGCAATTCTGCCTCTATTTATATTGGCATCGAGGCTACAAATAATCAAGGTCCAAAATCTTTGGGCACTTTCCATTGGCTGAGCTGCCATTTAGAAAGGACAGGAGGAGGGGCCAGTTCCCCTTCCTCCATCAGTCCAGGTTCACCACCCAAGCAACTTGAGTGGGTTGCTCACAGGGCTGGCACAAGGTTTTTCTGGCACCCTACCTTGGCACTCGTCTAGCAGTGACGATATGTATTCTTGGTGCTTGTGGGGCAAGAGTAGGAGGGCTTCTGGATTTCTGGCCCCGCTGGTGGACCTCCTGGTGGCACCTAGGTTTTGGCCACTGTGTGACACAGAGTGTTGGAGTGGATGGGCCACTGGCTTGATCCAACATGGCTTCTCTTACGTTCTCACGTTCAATTCTGTCTTCTTGGTGCGTGGGAGGCCACAGAGGGAGGGCTTCTGGAGTCCTGGCCCCACTGCTGGACCTCCTGATGGCACCTGGGTTTTGGCCACTGTGTGACACAGAGTGTTGGAGTGGATGGGCCACTGGCTTGATCCAACATGGCTTCTCTTACGTTCTCACGTTCAATTCTAGCTTTTTACTCCTTCTAATGCTTGCTAAGATTTTCTCACTCCAGTGACCACCGGGACATTTTTTACTCGATGAACATGTACATGCGGTGAATAAAAAATACCAGCTAATGTATGACATGGAAGATAACTGTTTCCAGGGTCACGTCTTGGTTTCCAACATACAAAAGAAAACAATGGGGAGGACAGGGGTGGTCATCAGGGAGGGGCTGGGCTGTGAGCCACTTCCAGAGGCTTCGCGGCCCACTTTTGGGTCCCGGCCCACAGGCTGGGAAACACTGCTTTAAAGTAGGTTGCTTGTTCTGCGATTTAATTATCAGCACAGCTCGTTTGTACTGATGGCGCTTTGTTTGGAGTGCCTTTGAAGGTGGTCCTGTAACCTCCGGAGGCCCCTGTGTTGGTACCGGGTGTGATCCAGTCAGGGGTCATTTCGTAGAAAAAGGGGCGCAGGAGCTCATTAGCATAACTCATTTGCATATGCCACACCCCCTGACCTCACCGGACGTGTGTCAGAAGGCAACACCCACCACTCAGGCGCCACTGCACTGTTTTGGATCGCTAGCTATTGGGG
>NW_015160920.1:50157-54251 GCF_001447785.1 Gekko japonicus
TTGTTGCGTGTGCTCCTTACTGCCGGAGCTCCGCTCCTGTGCGCTCCCGCAGGAAATGAACCCTGGATCCAGTCCATTTGTATCACCAACCTAACCTCATTCACTGTTGGAGCGTATTCTGATTTCCTTTATCATCTCGACGGCAAAAGACCGGACTTTCATATAGTTCCTGATGGTCCGTAGCCGCTCACCCAGATACCCGACCTTCTGATAATACGCTGCATATTTTTAAAAGATCTTCACCGCAAGAATTCCTGGTAAAACAGAACTGGGGGATCGGTCCAGGCCTCCGTTTGCATCCGAGGACAAAGGCCAGGGTCAAGGTGGCTTCCACTTAAGCGACGAACCATCAAACTCACACAGTTCTTACAGTAGAACGCACTCACCTGGTTCTCGTCCCTTGAGTCACGTGACTTTTTTTTTTTTTAAGAAAAGTTTTAAACGCTGCTGCAATGACTGCCGTTAATCCCCCCCCTTTCTCCTGGCTAGGGGTGTGTTTGTGTGTGTGTGGGGGTGCACAACCAGAAATGGGATGGAGAGGGCACAGGAAACACTGACATTACATTAGTGCAAGATGACGGCACGTAACAGAAAGATGGCACCGCAACGACATTTTTGTTTTCCAGCCTAAATGCCCTCCTCCCCCCCAATAGGCAGCCTCTCTGGGCATTAGGCGAGGAAACAGGATGAGAATGGAGAAAAAGATGTAAGCTAAGTTCAACTTTCCCCCCCGGGGTTGGGGGGGGCGGGGATGGGCTCGATTCAGACCACAACGACAAACAGGGGAGAAAAAAGAGGAAGGAAGAACGCCATACCTTTCACTACCTTATCCAGATAGTGAGCTTGGGGGGAAGATAAAAGACAGGACATGTAAAGTATAGGACTGAGTCAAGTGCAGTACAGCTTAGTACAAAGACAGTGCAGGGGCTACGGAGGCAAAGGGAAGGAGGTCGCAGCACCGGGAGGGGGAAACTGCAGAGCTGGGGTGGGGGAGACGATGACAACAGATAGGGCCAAGCTTTACAGGGTAGCGGGAAACAGGGAAAAGGGAGAGAGCGGAAATCTCTATGGCCAAAGAAGAAGAGAAGAGGAGATTAGATTTATACCCCGCCCTTCACTCGGCGTCTCAGAGCGGCTTACAATCTCCTTCCCTTCCTCCCCCCACAACGGACGCCCTGTGAGGTAGGTGGGACTGAGAGCTCTTTCGAGGACTGCCCTTGAGAGAATGGCTGTGAGAGAACTTGTGACTGACCCAAGGTCACCCAGCTGGCTGCACATGGAGGAGTGGGGAATCAAACTCGGTTCTCCCCGATTAGAGTCTGCCACTCTTAATCATTGCACCAAACTGAGATCTCCGCCTGTCGACTCATTCTGGACGTACTGAGAAAGATAAGCTCAGAGCAAATGGGCAGGGGATTCAAAGATCCTACAGGGCTTTCCGCTAGTCAGGCAACCATGTAAACGTCTCTTTCTTCCTTTCCTTCTTTCCATCCATCACTTTAGGGTTTTGCCTCCTCGTTGTCCTGCATGTGTGAACCAGGTCTAAATCGGAGGCATTTCTCCCTAGGTCTGAATTTACCAGCCATCTACACAGCCGGTCATAAACAGAGCTGTGATCTGGGTACCAGAGCTGGGCTTTAAAATCTTGCCAAAGCAGGAGACAATTCTATAACAAAAGGGATCATGGTGAACGAGGACTCCCAAAGTAAATAATATAATAACAATTACATTCTTTGTATTCAATATATTATAGAATACATTCAGTAAGTCAATAGTCACGGTACAATGTGTGTGTGTGTGTGTGTGTGTACATATGTGTATACACACACACACACACACACACACATACATACCAACGAGTGTGAATTCTCACAAGCAAAGTCTCTTTAATTTTTCTTCTCTTGATAGAACGAAGCAGTCGACACGCTCCCCCGGACTGTAAGTAAGTGGTTTCAGTCTGACTTCCTCAGGACTGCAAACAGACTGGAACCAAAGCCTTCAGGTATTAGACAAGGCAGAACAGAAGCCTCTAATTGGGTTAAGCAGCTGCGTTGTTTCTTTTCAGTTTGTCTAATACCTGAAGGCTTTGGTTCCGGTCTATTTGCAGGCCTGAGGAGGTCTGACTGAAACGGCTTACTTACAGTCTAGGGGAGCGCGTCAACTACATCATTCTGTCAACAGATGAAAAATTAAACAGGCTTTGCTTGTGAGAATCAACACCAGTTAGTGTCTGTCTGTCTACATAGATAGATATATGCTCATTGCGCCGTGGCTATTGACTTACTGAATTTATCCCGGGCCCCTGCTGTTACCAGGGCCAGGGCGTTTTCAGTGGCAGCTCCTTACTGGTGGATCGAGCTCCTGGATGAGATCAGGGCCCTGCGGAACCTCTCACAGTTCCGCAGGGCCTGCAAGACGGAGCTCTTCCACCAGGCTTTCAAATAGGAGCCGCCACCACAGTTACCATCAATCCGGAATACCGGACTGGCCCACTCTGAGCCTCACCGGCGAACATCTGGACTGTGGGACTGATTTTAAGACCCGAAGACAGAAGGAATGCAGACACAAGCCATTCATCTTAAGGCTACTCTGATGTAGCGAGCATTTTATTGTTAAGATTGTTTTTAAGGGATTTTAAATATTTTTATTGTTTTATTTGTATCGGCCTGTTGGCCGTCTTCTGTAAGCCGCCCAGAGCCTGTTTACAGGGTGGGCGGGGTATAAATGTAAATATAAAAATAAAATAAATAAATAAAATATTGAATACAAAAAGTGTTGTTGTCGTTGTTAAGCTATTTACTGTATTAAATCAGGAGACAAAGCAGCCCCAGAGACATCGGCCTGTTCTCCCCGCAGTCCATCATTGTCATCCGGGATGCAGAGTGAAAACAGGGGATGCCTCTTTGGCCTCAGGGAACCCTCGAAGGTTATAGCGACCTTGTTTAAGCTAAGCGGGTCTGTACCTGCCCTGTGCTCAGACGAGGACATCCTGGGAACCCTGTCTAAGCTGCTTGGAGTTCCCGGATGAAAGAAAGGAAGGACATAAAAAGGAATGAATAACAGCTATTTTATAATAGATACCAGTCTGAATTAGCCCGGACTGGCCTGATATTGTTAAGAGTTTGAAAGCTAGGGAGGGTCAGCCCTGGTTAGTACTTGGACAGGAGATGACCAAGGAAGACAAGGGCTGGCATGCAGAAGAAGGCAAGGCAAACTATTTCTGCTCATCTGTTGCCTTGAAAACCCCCATGGTCCTGGGTCCGCCATGAGTCCATTGCAACCTCACGGCATGCAACTGTTATCATTATTTAACGATAGATACCAGGGCTTTCTTTGTAGAAGAAGCCCAGGAGGAACTGATTAGCATATCAGGCCACACCCCTGACAGCACAGTTCATCAGCATATCAGGCCATACCCCCATGCCTTCCCTTGGCTTGCCCGGGCGCCCTGTGGCTGCAGGGAGCCTGGGCAAGCTGGCCCTTGGACAGGCCGGGGAAGGCACAAAAAAAAGCCTCCCCGATCTTTCCAGGGCCCCCCTGGTCCACCCACCTCAGAGTGGCCGGGGGGGGGTCGCTCTCCAGGCCTTCCCTCTGTAGCCAAGCACATAGAGGTTTGGGCTGTAGTGGGGGTGGCCAACTCTGAACCCAGCCGGAACGCCGTTCCTGTGCGTTCCTGCCCAAAAATAGCCCTGATAGATACGATGGTGACACCCCCCAAAAAAAGGATGCAGCATATGAGAAAACGGTACTGACCACTAGGCCAAAGTATGGCAAGACTGAATGGTCTCCTGCAACGTTCTTAGTATTAGGGAAAGTATCTGTGTTCTTACTAGGACTGATTTCTTACTAGCCGCTGCTCCGTCCTCGCTCTTCCTTTCTCCCCAATTCTACGTGTCAATTTCCCACCACTTGCTGCATGGCCGCATTTTGCCCCGCAGCTTCACTTGATTTCCCCCCACGTCTTCTCGATCCTCAAAAAACAGGATCGAGAAGACACGGGAGAAATCGGATGAAGCTGCGGAGCAAAATGCGGCCCCGAAGCAAGTGGTGGGAAATCGACACGTAGAATCGGAATGGGGGGGGGGGCGGGGGGG
>NW_015160920.1:54303-70309 GCF_001447785.1 Gekko japonicus
TCTTTCACGGCAGCCTCTGAACCACTGCTTTGCCGCTACAAATTAACCTCTCAAAGCGGGAGGCCAAGTACGATGAAGAGACCGAGTGATTCAGCAGCGCTTAAACAGCTGATCGGAGGTCACGCCAAGAGCATTGAAGATGCTCAGAAGTCTCAGTGGTGTAAGCGAACAACTTCTCTTCAGAACAGTTGACAACTTACTTCAGAAGCAAGAGGGAAATGTGCCTTTTTGAAGGTCAGGGAAGATTTTCAGCGAAAGCCATCTCATGTCGGTCTCTTCCTGCCAAGTGCTCTGCTCTTATTTATAACGTCGCTGAGCTAGGGCGGTGGAGTGCTCCTGCTTGCAATTTGGGCATCATTCCCACGCTCCTTTGGCTCTCAGATGACTCCTTGCATTTCCCCATTTCCCCCCTGCTTCTGCTCCTGCCTTGGCTGAGGAAGACCACCCAACTAGCAAGGCCATGACCCTGAGAAGAATCTCCCCCCCTTTCAAGTCTAGACTTCCCTTACAACATCTAGCCGGTAAATGAAAGCAGGAGATGCATATTTGTAAGCAAGATGGGAGAGCAGATTAATGACCGAAACCCAGGCTGAAAATGGGGAGAACTTTCCGGTAGTTTCGGTACATTCAAGACGCACGAATGCAGCGCCTCAGGAAGCTGCTCAAGTGGAGTCATCTGCTAGATACAGCATCGGACCTCACATGTTGTTGGTGTGTGTGTGTGTGAGGGAGGGAGGGAGGGAATACTCATTAATGTCCTGAAGCCCCTCTCCTCTTCATGCCATCTCTCTGACTGAAAGTGGCTCTCACAGGCCACTTTTAGAGAAAATGGAGAAGTACAATATGGATATCTGTCTTTTTGTCCTTCAAGGGCTAAATGCAACCCTTTTTTCGGGGCGCGGGGCGGGGGTTACCATACGTTGATGACATGACACAAGGGGAAATAACCCCCCCCTTTCCCAACAACTGATCTATATCTTGACCAGTGCCTGACCCCCCTCAGCTGCTTTTAAGAATCAAAAAAGACACCTGAAGAGTTCCAGTTTGGTCATGATTAGTTCGATCCTTTAGCTCCTTAAAGGTAAAGGTAAAGGTTCCCTTGCTCGAAAGCCAGTCGAATCCGACTCTAGGGTTGCGGTGCTCATCTCCGTTTCAAAGCCGAAGAGCCAGCGCTGTCCGAAGACGTTTCCGTGGTCATGTGGCCAGCATGACTAAACACCGAGGCGCACGGAACGCTGTTACCTTCCCACCGAAGTGGTCCCTATTTATCTACTTGCAATTTCTTGCTTTCGAACTGCTAGGTTGGCAGGAGCTGGAACTAGAGATGGGAGCTCACTCCATCATGCGGCACCCAGGTCTCGAACTGCTGAACTACCGACCTTCCATAGCCTGCAGTTCAGTGTCTTAACCACTTGAGCCACCGCAGCTCCTTACAGACAACTAAATGACACAGTAGTGAGCTCTCTCTCGCCAGGGCAGTTTGGTTGTCCCTATCATCCATAACAACAACAACAACAACAATAATAGTTGTTGTTGTTGTTGTTATTTTAAATCGCCCCATCCCAAGCTTATGCCAGGCTCTGGACAATGTCATAAAATATACAAAACATTAAAATTCAATCTATAACTTAGTAAAAATTACAGTACAAAATAAAATGATCCAAGATGGCGATTTTCCTATATTATTACTTGCCCCAATTATGGACCACCAGCCCCTTTTCTGGGTAAGGAAAAAGGGAATTCTGAGCAGATCCTGTCAGAAAGCGAAGGAAGAATTCACCACAGGTCAGTTTTGTGGTAAAACGTGTGGTGGAGCACTGGGCAAAACACTCTTCTGTGCAGACTCCTGAAGGCAGAACAAGGCTTGTGTCACACCTCGGTGACGGACTCACCAGACGGATTAAGGCAATTTTACCACAGCTATCACACCATCATGTGACATGTAGTGAAATTCTCCGTAGCACTTGACAGGATGTTGTGGACAACCAAGTCACAGAGTGAGGGAGCTCACCCCAGGGTAGTTTGCTTACCAGTTATCTATTTAGTATGTTTATATCCTGCCATTCCTCCAAGGAGTGGAGGGTAGCATAATGCCTTTCCTTATGTCATTTCCTCCTCACAACAACCCTCTGAGGTAGGTAAGACTGAAAGTGACTGGCGTAAGTTCACCCAGTGAGGTTCCATGGAAGAGTGGGGATTTGAATTGGGTCTTCCCAAGTCCTAACCTGAGATTCGATCACTATACTACACAAGATGCCTGTAAGGGTTTTGCTACGTTGGGCAAATCAGTAAGGTCATACAGACAGGGTTGCCAATTTTTTCAAAAATTATCCTCTGCTCCCGTGCCACTAATAGCTGCTCGATTTGGAGATATCAGGATGTGATGTTTATTGATATCTCCAGTCAAACAGCTACCGGGTTTATTTACTGATTCACGTAAAACATTTATTAGCTGCCTTTTTACCTTACAGGAACTCAAGGGAGTTTACAATGTAAAGAATTATAAAATTCAATAAAACATATAAGATTTGTAAAAAACTACAAGTTAAAATCAATCATCTAAAATCAATCCTAAGGAAGGACCAGAAATCTGAAACACTGGAAAAATTACCTAGGAAAAGTGTTGGACTTTTGGGCTATTTATCTTGTATATTTATTCTTTGGTTTCTGCATTTTCCTATGGTGGATTATATGGATAGATTTATTCCAGACAATAGATGCATTTCACTTTGATGAAGTCTCCTTTGCGAATATTTTGTGGGAAATTCAGCTCACAGTTGTTTTTTGGTATTCTTTGCTACTTTTTACTGTCTGCTGTACTGTTGTTGTTGTAAAACTGCCAGTAGGCAGAAGAACTAATATTTATTTAGATTAATTTTAGAACTAATTTTTATTTAATAATCTTCTTCTTCTTCTTCTCTTCTTCTTCTTCTTGCCAGTATTAATACAGACGGGCAGGAGTAAGTCTGTTTGCTCTATCGCCAGCTTTGGGGAAAGGCTGTGGCTCAGTGGAAGACCATCTGCTTAGCATGCAGAAGGTCCCCGGTTCAATCCCCAGCATCTCCAGTCAAAAGGACCAGGCAGTAGGTGATGTGAAAGACCTCAGCCTGAAACCCTGGAGAGACTTAGTCAGGGGCTGTGGCTGAGTGGGAGAGCCTCTGCTTGGCATGCAGAAGGCCCCTGGTTCAATCCCTGGCATCTCCAGTTAAAAGGACCAGGCAGTAGGTGATGTAAATAAAACTCAGCCTGAGACCCTGGAGAGCCTTGGCCAGTCTGAGCAGACAATACTGACCATGATGGACCTTGATGATCTGATTCAGTATAAGGCAGCTAAATATATTCATAGTTCGGCTGGCAAATGACACGTGTACCTTTTTCACAACCGTGCCTTCTTACTTGGGGCTAGGTGACGCTGCCCAGTTCTACATTAAGTTGTAGGATCGCTGCCTTTCCTTCTGCCTGGGACTGCATCTTCGCAAGCCTCCCTTATGTCAGTCCTCTGAGCCTACGAAACAAGCACCTTTCCCCTGACATCTTAATTTTCTATCTGCAGCACTGTCTTTTTAAGCGTATGACTTCAAATATATGATTTCCCGCCTACGGTCTTGTCATGATCTGGGCTGTGCAAGTAAAGGCCTAGCAGGCCCAGGGAGCCTGAGCAGCAGTGGGAGGAGGCCAGGCCTACAAGTCCCAGAAGCCCTTGAGAGGTTTTGGCGCCAATTTCAGCCAACGACAGAGAAAGGGGACTTATAACAAAAGAGCTGGTACAGAAGAAGAGCTGTTCTTTCTTCCCAGAGAGCAGGGCCAGAGGGAAAGGATGCTGCTGGGAGGGACCCTCGCCCTGAGAGGAAGGGTGAGCAGACTGAGGCCCAACTGAGACAGTAGACGAGGGACTGTGCGTCTAGTTGCGTTAGGGCATTTGGTTCCTTTTCTCTTCACCCACTTGTCAATACTGTTCTTGCACTTTGTTTGTTTCCCATATTGAACTGACCTCTTGTAAAAATAAACCTTTTATTTGTTGTTCACTATGCCTAGTCCTCACGCCTATTATTCGGCTAAATAAGAAGAAGAAGAGAGAAGAGATTGGATTTATACCCCGCCCTTCACAACCCAAAGGTGTCTCAGAGCGGCTTACAAACTCCTTTCCCTCCCCCTCCCCACAACAGACACCCTGTGAGGTGGGTGGGGCTGAGAGAACTCTGACACAAACTGCTCTTTTTCAAGGACAGCTCTTATCAGAACTAGGTCCTCACGCCTACTATTCGGCTAAATAAGGGAGGTCTGAAAGTCTTGGGAGGGTGCTCTCGGGCCTTCTCAAGGGATCCTAAATCCAAAGTGGTGGCAGTCAATGTTCCCTCTAAGCTGAGTTATTATGAGCTAGCTCACATTTTTTTAGCCTCCGGCTCACAGTTTTTGGTCTTAGCTCAGGAAGGATGGCTCCAGAGCAAACTGATTTATGCAGCAGCCAAATCACCTGCTCACAACTTTAATGCCGGTAGCTCACAAAGCAGAATTTTTGCTCACAAGACTCCACAGACCACAAATGCATAAAAATCCTGCTAGGGCTTATTTTTTGGGTAGGTTTTATTTTCGGGGAAACGGGGTATGGTCCAGTAAGGTACTGCCCGATGCAGCTGATCAGGTACCAGCTCTTTGGAACCCTAATGCAGTCTGCAAAGGAAACGGGGGATTCTCAAGGAACATAATTTCTAGTGCATTTTGAGAAGAGGAAAGTCCTGGCAGTATCCTCTCTAGTTATTCATTTTAAATGTACACACACACACAACTGGTTAAACAATTTGTGTGCGCTGAACTGAATGCACTGTCCAGTTACATGTCTGGATGGGCAAACACTTCCAGATGCTACATTCAGCCTCATGAAATAATATCCCAGCCACTCTCATGCATGGGTAGACAACCTGCATGGCCTCGAACAGCGGGAGGTTGGCAGCTGGCTACAGCAGAGTCTGGCACTTTTATGTGGCTCATGACCAATTTCCTCCTGCCTCCTTCTGAAGTGATTACATAAGAAAGGAAAGGAAGAAGAAGAGGAGTTGGATTTTATACCCCGCCCTTCACTTGGAGTCTCAGAGTGGCTTACAAACTTCGTTCCCTTCCCCTCCCCACAATAGACACCCTGTGAGGTAGGTGGGGCTGAGAGAGAACTTCTGAGGACTGCTCTTGACAGAACAGCTCTGAAAAAACTTGTAACGGACCCAAGGTCACACCAGCAGCTGCATGGGGAGGAGTGGGAAATCAAACCCAGTTCTCCCAGATTAGAGTCCACACTCCTAACCACTACACCAAACTGGCTCGTGGGCTTGTATTTAGTACAAGATCACACGTGTTCTACTGTCCATTTCCCTAAACTGTGCACTGCTGGCTACATGGTGCACTTGGGCACAAGTGCCACAAACTCTGAGAAAACTAAGTACCAAGTGAACACAGACTGGAACATGGGGTTACGGCACAATCCGAGCTGCTGCTGAAAATGGCAGCCCTGCGTCCCCTCCTCTTCCTCCTCCTTCCTTCCCAGTAATATAAAGACATAAAAAGAGCTCCACTGGAGCAAAGTTCCACCTTTTTAGCATCTTGTTTCCAGCAGCTAGATTCCAGCAGAACTTAGAGACTAACAGGATTTTCAGAGTATGAGTTTTCGAGAGCCAGAGCTTCCTTTGTCAGAAAGGGATCTCCGTACCTACTTGTATCTGACAAAGGGAGCTTTGACTCTCGAAAACTCATACCACGAAAATCTTGTTTGACTTCAAGGTGCCATGGGACTCAAATCCAGCTATTCTACTGCAGACCAACATGGCCACCCTTTGTAACTTGTCTCCAACAGTGGCCACCTGGGAAACCCATAAACAGGCCCTGGAGACAATGGCCCCACTCAGCTTTCTGCCCCCCAACAACAGTGGCCCCTGAACATGGGGTTGGATAGAGCCAGATTCTTAATTTAGTCTCAGCTCTCGTCCATGCAGCAACCATTATCCCCAGAAGAGCCCTTTTTGGGAGCCAACGGGGACTTCCTTTTTTACTAGCAGAAAAGCTGGCTGGATCTCACCCATGGAGGTTCCATGGCTAATACTATGAACAGAGGCACTGCCCATAAATTTGCCTTCTGGAACCATCTTGAGCCAATGGCCGAATCTACATCTTATGGCAGCGAACGCCCCAGACGAATTTTCTACTATGTAAGATGTATCACTTTTCGCCTCTCCTTGATTGACTGCCAATCAGCCGTACCGAATTTTTGATCAGAGGTGATGTCACCATGTCGAGAGATTCCTTGCCTCTGCCTGGCAAGCGGCAGGTGGGGAGTGGACCGAGAGAGGGGTTTAAATTCACCAACCCGATGACCTCACATTGTGCTTTTTGTCGACATTCTGAGAGACAGAGGAAGAGGAGACGCAGGGCTGCCAGTTTTGACGGCAGCTGTGCACGAGCTGTAATGTTTAGTTCTGGCCATGGACTGGCGACTTTACCCTTTCGTAGGGACAAATGAAACAGGCCAGGATTTTCACATAATTGCCTAAGAATGGTTCTTGAAAAGATGGAGTAGAAGAAGTGGTTCTTACTTCTCCCCCTGCCCCCAAGGATCTACAGGTAATATTAAGAGAAGCATCCTTCACTTGTGCCATCCCCTTCTAGTAACAATACCTGCACACATGTCAATGACAGGTATGCATTTAGTTCAGCGCTGGGACATTACATTGCTCAGGTTGAATGCAGGCAGGGAACATGAGACATCCGGGATTATCGTGAACACAGCAGGTCGCCATGCGGGGAAATCACAGGAGGACGAGGGAAATGCTTACCACAAACACACAGTACGATTCCATGCCAATGTCCTTTCATCTGTGCCAATGCTGCTACCCCTTTTGGCTTTTCAAGAGAACTGGAGTTTTTCTTTTGTGATGTCTCTTTATGGTCTATAGGTCTAAATCTGAAGAAGTGTGCATGGACACGAAAGCTTATACCTCGAATAAAACTCTGTTGGTCTTAAAGGTGCCACCAGACTCAGACTTCGTTATGGTCTATATAGTTATTGCTCAGGAGGTTTATGGGCCAAGCAACTAGGTAAGGGAGTTGAGTTCAACGGCAGAGTGGAGTACAGAGGAGGTTCTCTCTAGGTTCTGGAGGACAAACCCGGTGGTAATATCACAGATTGTCCCTAATTACCTAGGAACGATATCGTACCTGACTTCTCCCGTGGTCCTGATCTGGCCTGCTGTTCAGACATAATGGGGAACAGCTAAAAATTCATGTAGATGCCCTACAGAATTTGGAGACTGCTACCATTTTGACCTTGTACTGGTGAGGGTTGGGACCTTCTTGCTCCTCATTCAAGAAATATTTTCCATGTATTTGTGTTCCTCTTTTGGAATTCCTGTCTTTTTTAAAGAGAACCGTAACCATGTCTCTTGCCTGATAGCAGTCATGCTACCCGTTAAGTCAGGTGCAGCATGTCCCGGGGGCACGGGAACAGGTGGAGGTGAGTTTATGAGCTGGCTGGATTCAGGGCTGTGAACGAGCAGGTGTCGGGGTCTGCGAAAATGAGTCAGCAGGAGAAGAATTCAACAAGTGGTCTACACCGAGTGCATGCTCTAACAAAAGGAAGGAGATGACCTGAATAATGACGGAGGAGAATCAGAGCGACAGCTGGGATGAAGGACAGCTCAACACTACCGATCGCACCTGTGCAAAAGTTTGGACCTCTTTACAGAAAGGTGGAAACTTTCATGCAATAAAAAAAAGGAGAGAGAAGTGCAGCGGAGTGCTGAACAGGAACAAGGGGTGGCAGGTCATGGGATGCAGGGTGGATCACACCACTTTTACGTGATCAGCGATAGAAGATCCAGTGTGGAACCAACTTAGTATAATTCAGCAGGGGGGGGGGAGCTACTTAAACTGGTTTTGAGACCCAGTTTGGTGTAGTGGTTAAGAGTGCGGACTCTAATCTGGGAGAACCAGGTTTGAGTCCCCACTCCTCCTCATGCAGCTGCTGGTGTGACCTTGGGTCAGTCACAAGTTCTCTCAGAGCTGTTCTCTCAAGAGCAGTTCTCTCAAGAGCTCTCTCAGCCCCACCTACCTCATAGGGTGTCTGCTGTGGGGAGCGGAAGGGAAAGGATATTGTAAGCTGCTTTGAAACTCCTTTGGGTAGTGAAGGGCAGGGTATAAATCCAATCTCTTCTTCTCTTCTTGAATGTGACATTCTCATCCCAGGGATCAAATGGAATCTGACCAACAAAGGCAGATAGACAACAGGAAGTGGGGGTACATATTGTGGTCAACAACTGGTGGATCATACCGCCATCAACTCTCTTCGAAACTAGTGTCCTTCTCCAGCTAAACTTTCTTTCTGAGGAGGTTCTTAAGAAAAAGCTTGGGAGACATTTGCCTAGGCTCAGATCACATGCTTGGGTGGCTCCCACGGGACTAGCCCATGGGGTTGTGCAGGGTTGTGAGTGCGACCACAACCGAGTAGGGATTACGTGGAGGAGTGGACGGCAGGAACAAGCCCCTCCACACAGGGCTGCAATGTGAGCCACCACAGTGCCCCTTTTCTGAGCTGCTACGATCACACAAATCATGGCGGAGTCAGGTGTACATGCGTCACATGGCGGTGTCCGTTCATGAGATCAGCGTGTCCAGGTCTTTCTGGCAAACTTGCTGGAAGCCCTGAACGACTATTCTCTAGTGCATCACCCCATAGCCACCAAGCATATTAGTTAGGATGCAGGCGCCATATTATCTGGAAATGCTACAGTTAACCGGAGCTGTAAAAACCCCTTTTGCGGTGCACCAGTCTACGGGGCACATCGCCGGTCCATTTTTGTGCAAAAGTGGCTTTGAGAGGGAGAATGTTTTGTTCATCATCTGAAAGCTGTTACGTGCCAAGAACGGAACGTTAAAAGAAAAGAAGAAAGCAATTGGCTGGCAACGTTCCTCTGAGCCGGTTTATGGAGTGTCAGTTTATGCAGACTCCATAATGGTTCCTGGCGGGTGACATTAGCATAAATAAAAGATAAAGCACACTTTAGGTGAAGTCATTCTTTTAATGACGGAGTTGAAGGAGTCTAATTCATATGTGATGTGTAGATGGCCAATGCAAGGGGCAAACTTCACGTGTACGTTGTTGAGATATTTTATGTAGACTGTACTTTCTTCCAATGTTCTCGACTACTTTTTTGGGCGTGCTGTTGTGGCCTCCTTTGTGGAGAAAAGTGGAGAATAAATATTCCAAGAAAACACGCCCTCACAGAAAATGAGGGTGGGATGCATTCTTATTTTAACCAGAAAGGGGGCACGTTGAAGAGCAGAGCTGAGGCCCTTCTGCTTTATCTCCTCGTGGTGTGTCACCGAAACTCTTTTTCTCCACTTCGAAAGCAAGACGGGTGAGAAGGGAGAAGGACAAGAGAGGACATAGGGCATGGGAAAGGACGTGGCTCCCTTCTCCCATTCCCCTGCTTCAAGTTTAATCGGGCAGATACATCTAATTGGTCCTGCATCAGTTTAACCTACCTTCCAACCTTGCCAGACATGGGACTCAACTTTAACCCTACCTGGTGGCAGCAGGGATACTATGACATCAGAACGACATGTCAGGAAGGGGAGAATTTAGATTCTCTGAAGCTGCCTGGGCTTAACAGGGAATCCTCTCATCTGTTGAGTACCTTCCCTTACCGCCCTGGGTATCCTCTTAGCATGCATGGAAAAAGAAGTAGGGGGCGTGATGTCTTTGCCCTCTACACATGTGCCTTAGCAGGTGGTCTTTCTAAAAACCAATGGGGGGAAATTATGGCTCTATAGAGTGACCTGGTAAGTGGGGTAACGGTGACCCACCCGAGGGTCCTGAGCTGTGGGTCGAAGACTACTGACGGATGCCATTCCAAGACCTTCAGAGGGCAGCTGGGACAAAAATGTAATAGACCAGTCAACGCATGTAGCATAGGCATGCTCGTATTACCAAATGAAAGGACATTGTGGGGGGTGGTGTTGTCTTTTTGATCCCCCGCATGAAAATGTATGACGCCGGTACATGAAAACCTAAGAACAAAAAAAGGATGCGCATGCTGCAGGGTAATGTCACGCCGATTCAATTAAGCATGCTCTTTTCACCCGTTCCCCTCCTTTCCACCCCCCGTTGGTTATTCCCTTTCATCTGCTCTTCCTTTTCTTTCCCCCCTACCGATGGTGCAGTGCTCTCCGTTCCAGCCCGGGCTGCATTCACACTTGCCGTCCCGGCAAGTCCCGTGCTCGTTGCAGCGCGGGTGACACGCTCGCTGATCACAGGCCGCTCCCATCCACCCCTCCTCGCAGCGGCAGGTGCCTCCGACACAGACGCCATGTCCGCCACAGTCCGCAGCACAAATCTCTGTGGGAGAGGAGAAAGGAAAGAGACCGGAGGGGGGGGGAGTGAGAGAGGAAGGGGAGGGTCGGGGTGAAAAGAGAAATCCAGAATATTGTTGTTATGAAAAGGCAGCCACACTCCAGTACCTCGCCTGACGGGGAATGAAAGGAATTCCTGCCGCTCATAACGCTAATCCTTTCTGACAATAAGAATCTAATAAGCAGATTACAAAAAGAGGAGACGGGCGTGAATTGGTGAGGTCTGTCGGTGATTGAACCTTCTATTTGCTTTCTAATACTATCACGCTCCTCTAGCTTTTTGTGAGCCGGCCGAATCTAAAGGGAGAAGGCTTTTTTTCCCCCGAGGTAAAAGGAACAAAAGTCACTTTTTAATTAAAAACTGGTTAAGTGTGAAAACAACGAGCTGCTAAATCGCCCGAAAATAAAGTTAAGTGTTGTTGGCAAAGTCTATTTGAGGCTTGTTAGCCCTCTGGTCCTCGGGCCGGGGCCTACGAAACTTCGCTCTTTTGTTCTCGCTCTTGTTAACATTTACAAAAGATGTTTTATTTCTGTTGAATGTTTTCGGGGAAGCTCTGAAATCCGGGATACACGAATGGCAGCAGGAAAGGCCTTCTGGTCGAGATCTGAGATCCACTAAACTCAACAACAACCTACCAGGCAAAGTTCTTTCCAGAACCCAGAGACACCAGTGCCAGAAACTGCATTCTGGTGGCCTGGTTTTGGCAAGGTGGCCTGAAAAAGGCCAAAGAAGTCCAGTCCTTTCCAGATCTTTCCAGCATCTAAAATACTAGCCCTTGGGGTCATCCAGTGAAGCTACTGGGCAGCAGATTCAGGATGGACAAAAGGAAATACTTCTTTACACGGCAACTGATTAAAGCATGGGATTCGCTGCCAGAGGATGTGATGATGGCCACTGACACAGATGGCTTTAAAAGGGGACTAGACAGATTCATGAAGGACAGGTCTCTCAGTGGCTAAAGGGAACTTTCACATTCAGAGGCAATCAACCTCTGAATCCCATAGCGAGATGGAAACATCAGTGGAAGGCCTTGGCCTCTATACCCTGTTGTTGGCCGTCCAAAGAAACTGGTTGGCCACTGTGTGAGACAGGATGCTGGACTGGATGGAGCACT
The DNA here is from genome assembly GCF_001447785.1 of Gekko japonicus. Classification (NCBI taxonomy): domain Eukaryota; kingdom Metazoa; phylum Chordata; class Lepidosauria; order Squamata; family Gekkonidae; genus Gekko; species Gekko japonicus. The sequence continues at coordinate 65,811 of NW_015160920.1, forward strand.
GGTCTGATTGACCACTCGTCCTGCGGCAGTGAATTCCGTGTGTTAATTATTCCTTGGGTGAAGTACTTCCTTTCAACTGTCCCGAGCCTACTGCTTATTAATTCAGTTGAGTGCCCACGAGTTCTTATATTGTGAGAAATGGAGAAAAGTACTTCTTTCTCTGTCCCATGCATGATTCCGTAAACCTCTGTCACGTCACCCCTCAGTCGTCGTTCCTCCAAACTAAAGAGCCGTAACCTCTTTAACCTTTCTTCAGAACACCTATAATAACGCTATAATACCTTTTTCGAGGTGCAGTGACCAGAACTATATGCAACATTCCAAATGAGGCTGCACCATAGATTTATACAGGAGAAACAGACGAAGAGGTGATTATACCCCACTTTTCTCTACCCTAAGGAGTCTCAAACTGGCTTACAATCACATTCACTTCCTCTCCCCAAAAGAGGTATGTTGGGAGGTAGGTGGGGCTGAGAAAGTTCTAAGAGAACTTTGACTGGCCCAAGGTCACCCAGCAGGCCTCATGTGTCTCAGAGTGGCTTACAATCACATTCACTTCCTCTCCCCATAAGAGGTATGTTGTGAGGTAGGTGGGGCTGAGAGAGTTCTGAGAGAACTTTGACTGGCCCAAGGTCACCCAGCAGGCCTCATGTGTCTCAGAGTGGCTTACAATCACCTTCCCTTCCTCTCCCCCCGACAGGCACCTTGTGAGCAGGCCTGTAACTACAGTGGGGCATCTCGGGGCCCGGCCCCCTGACTTACCGCCAAGGCCCCCCGACTTCCCATCCAGCCCAGGCGCTCCCTTGGGGTGTGTGTGTGCGGGGTGCCCCCTGACATTTGAAGGCTCCCCGAATTTTAAAAATCCTGGCTACGGGCCTGCTTGTGAGGCAGGTGGGGCTGAGAGAGTCCTGAGAGAACTGTGGCTGGCCCAAGGGCACCCAGCAGACTTCATGTGGAGTAGGGGAGTGGGGAATCAAATCTGGCTCTCCAGATTAGAGTCCGTCGTTCTTAATGACTTCCTCACGCTGGCTCTCCAAAAGCTGACAACTACAAGAAATCTGTCAGGTCTAGAAGGCAACACAGAATTCCTTCTGTTTTTTGGTGAGACGGCCTATCATGTCATCCCCTTCTTCCAACGAGCTAAGGGCGGCGCCCAGGGGGTTGGTTCCCTTCCTCATTTTACCGTCGCCACAGAATGCCACCTCCCTGCCTTCAGCCTCATTTGGTAGTCCCTTCTACCACCTTAGTATTCTGTCACATTCTAACCCTCGTTCTGCAGTGTGTGCTGACCAAGGTTTTTGAGGTGCCCGCATGTTTGGAAACAGTGCATTGCCTCACTTACATTCTTGGGATTTTTTTTTTTAATTACTTCATTTCTTCTCAGTGGGGACCTGAAGTAACATTACATCATTTCCCCCTCCTCCATTTATTGTCACAGCACTAACTCCACGAAGTCGGTTGGGCTGAGAATGTGTGACTGGCCCAAAGTTACCCAGAAACCTTCCATGGCAGAGTGGGGGATTCAGACGCTGAGGGCTCTTTTTGTAGCAGGTACTCCTTTGCATATTAGGCCACACACCCCTAATGTAGCCAATCCTCCAAGAGTTTACAGAGCTCTTCTTACAGGAGCTACTGTAAGCGCTTGGAGGATTGGCTACATTAGGGGTGTGTCACTTAATATGCAAATGAGTACCTGCTACAAAAAGAGCCCTTAACCTCCCAAATTAGGGTTGCCAGGTCCCTCAGGGCAGCCGGCGGGGGATGGGGGGGGGAAATGGGCTTACCAGGAGCAGGGTGTTTCGTTCCACTTTTCAGGGATACACCCACATGACTTCCAATATGACCCGGAAGTGACTTAGGCACATCGGGGGCAACACCAGGGCTATTTTTGGGCAGGAACGCACAGGAACGGAGGCCCGGCTGGCTCCCAAGTTGGCCACGCCCAGCAGGAACTCCTTAGCATAATAGGCTACACCCAACAGCAGAAAACTCATTTGCATATTAGGCCACACCCTTGACAGCACAGCTCATTGGCGTATTAGGCCACACACCCCTAATGTAGCCAATCCTAATGAGTTTCTGATGTGGGTGTGGCCTATTATGCTAATGAGTTCCTGCTGGGCTTTTTCTACAAAAAAAAGCCCTGGGTTTTGACAGCAAACAAGGTAAACAGAATAAGAAGCAAAAGGTGGGTGTGGCTGGATGACCAGACTTCTGGTAACATGGGGTGTGTGGCCTAACATGCAAAGGAGTTCCTGCTCCAAAAAAAGCCCTGGGCAACACTATGGTTTTTGGGCAAAAACTCTATGGTAGAATTAGCTTTCACCATAGAGTTTTTGCTCAAAAACGAGAGTGTCGCCCCGATGTACCCACAACACTTCCGGGTCACATAGGCATGTTGCTGAAATGTTGGGTGCTCTTCCCTGTTTTGGGGGGTGTCCCCCCCACTGGCCAGCTGATTGGCGGTAGAGAGGTGAGGCCTGGCAGCGGGGGACCCCTGCCCCTACTGGGGGTCTGACCACTGTACCGCACTGACTCTCACACTGTACCCCATGATGTCAAGGAGGTGTCTTCATAATGTTTGCCGTTGCCCTGTAATTTTGGCAACCCAGTCCTCTTTGTTGCAAGACGCTACGATCAAGAAAGCCGTTCCTTCTACCGCTATTGTGCATCTTGCTATATTAAGGGTATGACTGAGCCCCTAGAGAGAAGAGGGGTTGGTGTTATACAAGACATTTGCTTCAGGTCACTGCCTGCCTGCAGGGGGAAAAAAAAGTCCCCAACTTTCCTCAGGCTGTGCTAACATTATATCTGAGCAAAATTCATCCTTATATAACTTCCCCCCCTCTCCCTTCCTGCAACAAAGAGAGACACAGGACCTTCACTGAGTAAGAGAGGCACCGGCACTGTTCCTGCTCTACTTAGAGCGCTCTCCACATTCAAAGACAAAGGTAGGTCCATAACATGTATCTTTCAACGGCTACTAGTCATGTTGACTAAAGGGAACCTTCACATTCAGAGACCCTAGTCCTCTGAATCACAGAGCCAGGAGGCAACACTGAAAGTGTTGGGGAAATTGGCAAAATAGTTAAAAATTCAGAGATTGCAATGGATCTTTGCTTCACTGGAGAGGAGGCATTTTTTTCTATGTAAAAAATCTTTATTTCTAAAGAGAAGGGATCACAGGAAATCTACAAAACAACAAAGAGACCTAAGCCTACATCTTTGCACTTTGACCACACGATCTAGAACAATGGAGATTCTTCTTCTTCTTGACGGAAGGAAATCACCTGAATGTATTAACCAATGATTGTTAGTAAATAGTCTTCAGTTTCCCGGGCTTTCTTCCCATTGGCTCTGCCAGGTTCCCTTCCAGGTCAGTCTAAACAGTAGCACACAAGGTAAGCACACATTAACCCTATGACTGAATTTTAGACCTTGCAACACACATATTTCCAACAGAAGGAAGGTCTCGGCCTCTCTGCCCTGTTGTTGACTGTCCAGAGGAACTGGTCGGCCGCTGTGTGAGACAGGATGCTGGACCAGATGAACCACTGGTCTGATACAGCTGGGCTGTTCTGAGGTTCTCATGAGGGGAAGGCCTCGGCCTCCCTGCCCTGTTGTTGGCCGTCCAGAGGAACTGGTTGGCCGCTGTGTGAGAGGGGATGCTGGACTAGATGGACCACTGGGCTGATCCAGCAGGGCTCTCCTTAAGTTCTTATCAGGGGAAGGCTTCAGCCTCTGTGCCCTGTTGTTGGCCATCCAGAGGAGCTGGTTGGCCACTGTGTGACACACAATACTGGACTAGATGGACCGCTGTTCTGATCCAGCAGGGTTCTTCTTATGTTATTAACCTTCCAGGGAGCTCAACTACAAAAACAGAAATTTTCTCAGACACCTGGAAGGCCACCATGTCTGAGCTGAATTTGGCTTGGCGGGCCACCCATTGTCCTAGAAGAAGACACAGACAGAGAGAAAAAAACCAGTTTTTCAGCCTGCCTTTATTCTGTACATCCTAGTCTCAATCCACAGCATCAGAACCCGGCAGGGCTCCTTTGTGAGGCAATGGGGCACATTGAACGATCGGTTTGCAAGGGTGGGAAGTCTGATGATGCTAGCTCAACAAGTGATGCCTGGCTTGCTGGAAATCTCAGGGCAAATCTGTTCTCAAAAGAGCTTCACAGAATGGCGGGACAGTGGAATGAAGCTATTCTGTGAGCACACTGCAGACCTTGGCTAGCCAATGACGATCCCTAATTGGAGGGTTCAAAACCAGCTTTTGAAATGGTCTTGATGTTCAATTCCAAACAGAAGGCGGGATGAATTTATAGCAGGGCCCCCTGACCATTCTGAGCCTGTGGGCCCCTTCGAACTTTTGGTACAGGGTGGTGGGTGCACCCACAAAATGACTGCCGCAGGAGGTGAAGCCTCTCCCTCCTCTGTGAGAGCAGATCTGCGCGTTCCCCCCCCCCCCCACCAGCACACACCCAAACAAGCCA
>NW_015160920.1:70376-78886 GCF_001447785.1 Gekko japonicus
GTCCCCCCCCCCCCCCATAGCTAGCAATCCAAAACAGTCCAGTGGAGCCTGAGCGGTGGGTGTTGCCTTCTGACACACTTCTGGTGATGTCAGGGTGTGTGGCATATGCAAATAAGTTATGCTAATGAGCTCCTGCACCTCTTTTTCTATGAAATGACCCCTGCATATATCGTATGAGCATATGATGGGGAGGGGCAGCAGCTCAGGATACATCATTTGCAAGCAAAAGGTCCTGGGTTCAATTTCTGCCATTCCCAAGTTAAGGATTTCAGATGGTAGGTATGGGGGAAGAGCTCCTTCTTTATAGATCCTTGGAAAGGTGCTGGCAGAGCAGACAACACCAAGCTAGATGCACCCAGTGTTTGACTCAGTAGAAGGCAGCTGTTTTGCATCGCACTGAGTAGAAAAAGAAGGAGAAGAAGAGATTGGATTTATACCCTGCCCTTCACTACCTGAAGGAGTCTCAGACTGGCTTACAATCTCCTTTCCCTTCCCCTCCCCACAACAGACACCCTGTGAGGTAGGCGGGGCTTTTTAAAGAACTGCTCTTGACAGTACAGCTCTAAAAAAACTTGTAATGGACCCAAGGTCATACGAGCAGCTGCATGCAGAGGAGTGGGGAATCAAACCCAGTTCTCCCAGATTAGAGTCCGTGCTCCTAACCACTACATCAAAATGGCTCTGGTCTTTCAGCCCATCAGTGGAAGTGGGTCCCCATGAGCTGCTTTTACTACAAGCAGACCTGAAACCTTCTGTATGCAAAGCATGTGCTCTATCCCCGACTGTTGACCCTTTCCATTAGACACAATTGGGAGAGTTTCGTTCTGCCTAGGCAGACGTTTTAAAGCTGGCGTTCAGCCTGCATAAATGAAAAGCTGGGGAGTAAGCGTATCCAATGCTGATTAGCGCATGCCACGTCTGCTGATTTGGGAATTTCTGGGGATGATTTCATAGCTTCTCCTCTCCCAGGTTGAAAGGCAGATTCCCAGATGATTGCACATGTAGTTTTCGGCAATGTTTGGGTGACATTAGGCAGAATTTCCGCGAGAAGAGAAGAGCTCTGCTGGATCAGACCAATAATCCATCTAGTCCAGCATCCTGTCTCACACAGTGGCCAACCAGTTCCTCTGGACAGCCAACAACAGGGCAAGAGGCCCTTGATGTGGCCTCTTGGCTCTGGGATCCACAGGTTTAAGTGCCTCTGAATGTGGAGGTTCCCCTCAGTCACCATGGCTAGTAGCCATTGATAGACCTCCTCCAGGAAACTATTAATCACCCTTTAAAGTTGTTTATTCCTTGTGGCCATCACTACATCCTCTGGCAGTGAATTCCAAATTTTAATTATTCTCTGTGTAAAGTAGTGTTTCCTTTTGTCCATCCTGAACCTACTGCCCATCAGCTTCATTAGATGCCCTCAAGTTCGAGTATTTTGGGAGAGGGGAAAAAAATTCGCTGTGTCCACTCTCTCCACCCCATGCATAATTTTATCAGCCTCTACCATGTCCCCCCCTCTTAGTAGTTTCTTTTTTAAAATGAAAAGTTCCAGGCTTTGCATCATTTCCTCATACGGTAAGTGCTCCAACCCCCCCTAACCATCTTGGATGCCCTCCTCTGTACTTTTTCCAGCGCTGCAAAAATCTTATTTGTGATTCTTCAAAAAAGAAAAGAAAGATATTTAGATCCTTTGTGGAAGGTTTAATAAGGAACACAGTCTCTGGAAGCAAGTTTGCAGTCGCAGGATTGGGTGGTATACGTGCAGACATCGATTCCAAAATAATGCCTGATCCATCAGTGTCATGCAGGCCTGGTGACAGTGCAATTCTAATCCTCTCTATGATCTTAAAAAACTATACAAAAGTAGAACAATTGGCAGATGAGGCTTCTGGACTGCAGGTAAAGGGTGGTGGCAAAATCTCAGGCTTTGACCCCAAGACTCCGGATTTGGAATTCATATTCATGGCAGCAGGTTGAATTCTCAGGGCTGCCAGCTAGCCCACATACTTGATGGCTTATTCTATGGATTCAGTGTATGCTCACTTGGTGGAGCAGAGGTCCATCTGTGGCTATCAGCCACAAAGTGCAGAGGGAACACCATGTCTGGAGCAGCGATGCTCTATATTCTTGGTGCCTGGGGGGCAAAAGTGGGATGGCTTCTGGACTTCTGGCCCCGCTGGTGGACCTCCTGATGGCCCCTGGGTTTTGGCTCCATACATTTATCCAATTCCCTCTTGAAGCCATCCATGCTTGTAGCTGCCACCACCTCCTGTGGCAGTGAATTCCACATGTTAATCATTTTTTGGGTGAAGAAGTACTTCCTTTTATCTGTACCTGGGTTTGGGCCACTGTGTGACATAGTGGTGGACTGGATGGGCCACTGGCTTGATTCAACATGGCTTCTCTTATGTTCTTATGTGGTGGTGGGAAGTGCCGTCAAGTTGTAGCCAACTTATGGCGACCCTGTAAGGTTTATATATATAAACCCCTTCAGCTTATATACCGCCCTGACCCCGAAGGGTCTCTGGGCGATTTACATATTGTTTCTAACCAACCAATTAACCTGACTAGGGCCACATTGTCTACAGGGTGGTGACTGCCTACCAGCACCCCAGCCTAGTTGTCATCTGGCTTCCTTCCGCGGCTTCAGATATTGGTGTCCTAGTGCCCTTTCTGGAGTCGATCTTCCCCGAGCAGCTTCTTCCTGCAGGTCTCGTCTTGGCGCGTGGCTCTGTGTTGGCTGCAGTTCTGGCTACTGCCCACAGGTGGCTCCGCCGCGCTGCGCCGCACGTCACCATGCTCTCCAAGGCTCCACTTTCTCCGGGCTCCGCCTCCGACGTTGCTTCACCAGGTCGCCAGGAACTGCTCCGCCGCCATCGTTGCCGCCGCCGCCGAACTCTTTACCTTACAAGGAGGAGGGGTGCCCCCTGCCACCTAGGGCAGGTACCCACTTTATCTACTTGCATTTATGATGCTTTCGAACCGCTGGGTGGATGGGAGCTGGGACGTGGGGCGGGAGCTCACCCCGACCGCGGTGGGTTTCGAACAGCCGTAATGGCTGTTCATTGATGTTACTTTGCAGGCGTTCTTACTGCCTCCGCCACCGCTCCCTTTTGCCTGCGCCACCGCTCCCTTTCAAGGCAATAGATATTCAGAGGTGGTTTGCCATTGCCTACCTCTGCACAGCACCCTGGGACTTCCTTGGTGGTCCCCCAGGTTCAACTCTGCTTAGCATCTGAGATCTGTCAAGATTGGGCTAGCCTGGGCCACCCAGGTCAGGGTTTGTGGTAACTGCTGCATGCATAAACTAGGGACGGGAGGGAATAATCTGGCATTAACTATAATTTTACATTTAACACACAGTTTAACCTCTGTACGGGGAGGGAAGGCGTCATGGTACAGCCCTGTCTCATCAGATCTTGGAAGGAAAGCAGGGTTGATACTTGGATGGGAGACCACCAAGGAAGGCTCTGCAAACCACCTCTTGTTTTCACTTGCCTTGGTCACCATCAATTGGCTGAAACCCGATGGCACTTATATACGTAATCTCTACACTGCAGTATGTGTGTGTTGGGAAGGGGGGACAGCCTCTCTCTTCAAAGACATCGGGGTGTAATCATGCAGATTCACAAATGCCATGTGGAACCACTGGCCTGTATCTCAGCAAGCATTCCAAAAGCTGAAGGCCACATACATTTTCAGAGGAGGAGCAGGTAGTTTCCACTCATCCCCCACCTCCTACTGCAGACCGCCACGTTGCCCCCTATACTGTTCCCGACCTGCAGGAGCAACCTTTCAAAGGGAGGGCTCGGGGGGAATTGGGGAACATTGCCCTGCTCTCCCCCCAAAAAAAATTTAGTGCCCTTAATTTTCAAAAACAGCATGCCTGGATACATGTAAAAGGCAGGTTCTGCAGCTGAACTGTGACATTATCCAGTTCGTCTCAAAGAGTCTTGAATTCTGTGCTGATAGGGACTTGGCAACTTTAAAAGGGTATACTGTACCAAAAGCTTCATTTGCAGCACTAGTTTTCTATATGAAGGAAGGTGGTTCTTGTTGTTTCTTAACAGAGAGGAGCATTCTCAAATGCAATTTTCCATGAGCTCCCCACCAGCAATCAAAAACTGAGTGGTCCATTCCACCACTGCATCTAGTCTTAGATATACTAGTCAAGGGCCTTTTTTCCTTTACTTATATTTCTTTGTCAAAGAGCCTTAAATATTGAGGATGACAGATCTTTACCAGCCACAAGTCGCAGCTTCTCCATTGGGTCCAGGCTTAGATCTTTACGAGTTGTGAATGCATCCAAACATTTCCAGAAATTTGTTTCTGTTCAATGTGATGAGGGAACCTCTGATCGCCAGGTGGGTAGTAGAAGTGTGCAAAACCCCCCAAACAACTGGAATTTTTCAGTTTGGGTCTATATTTTTCAGTTCAATATAATTGGTATTTTCCGGTTTGCTTTAAACCAAGCTGCAAGAGGAGCCAGCCCCAGTCAAGGCAGTGTGGGGCTCTCAGCTCCCACCGCCCATTCGGTATAGCTGAATATACCCGAATAAAAGCCGAAAATTTCAGCTTTATTTGGGCTCAGCTATATTGGTAGATGATCAGATTCTCTGATCGGTATTTGGCTTAAATAATAACAGAAAAATACCGGTAAGTTCGTTTTATGCTGAATGCACACCCCTAATGAGTTGTCATGTTGCAGTCGAGGAGCAAGGTTAGACTCCAGCAGCACCCATGTTGCAGTCGAGGAGCAAGGTTAGAGTCCAGCAGCACCTTAGACACCAACGAGATTTCCAGGGTACAAGCTTTCGAGTGTCAATGCTTGTATTTGACAAGGGGCATCTTGACTCTCGAAAGGTTATATCCTGGAAATCTTGTTGGTCTTTAAGGTGCTGGTGGTAGTGATGGAAAGTGCTGTCAAGTCACAGATGATGGGGAACCCATAGGGTATTCAAGGCAGGAGACTTTCAGAGGTGGTTTGCCATTGCCTGCCTCTGCATAGCAACCCTGGACTTCCTCAGTGGTCTCCTATCCCAGTACCAATCAAGTCCGACCTTTCTTAGCTTCGGAGATCTGATGAGATTGGGCCAGTCGGGGTCATCCAGGTCAGGATCTTTTAACGTGCTAGTGGACTTCAATCTTTCTCCTCTGAGCTTCAGTAGCAATTGAGGAGATGGGTTTGATTATGTTAACTGGTGTGTCCGGGGGAGGGGAAGAAAGAGGCTTTTAATACACGTTACAGTATCGGCGCTCTTCCGGGCAGCTGTGTTCTGCCGACGCTGCCTTTTTGAGAGGATCTTAAAATGCTCTCCGTGGGCATGAAAGCCTTTCCCTGTCAACAAACATTTTCGCTCCAGCTGTGTCTCCCGAAAGGTGGTTAAATATTTCCTTTCATCTTTAATCTCTTTTTACCGTTTGTGAGAAGAACTCAGCCATTCCCCGCACTGTCTTTGGGAGGACGGTGCGCCCCCACCTTCCCTGGATTCACTTGCTTTGCCACTCGAGCGTCTTCTAGGAGGGAATTTGAGGGAGCTTTAGAGGCCTAAGCTGAGGCTTTCGTTTTCTTCCTCGGACTTCAGGACAAATTTGACCTTGGATTCACAAGCGGGTCTCTCACCAGAAGGGTATTTTGATACAAAACTGCTGGATCCGCTGAAAAAGGCTTGGACTTCTTTCTCTTTGCAGTGTTGGGAACGCCACAGACACAAAGCACGCGTCGGAGCAAATCCGTTCATCCCAGCAGCAGGGAGCAAGAGAGAGACTCACTTCAAACATTAGGGAAGAAAAGGTGACGAAGCAAAACAGCCTTGATCGAAGAGCAGCTCATTACCCGATACGGCCCGGTTCAGAAAAGCACATCGCTAGTAGCAGACTGGGGGATAATCTCTGAGGAAATGAAGTTAGCCGCCTTGATACATGAGGGGCACATTCGGTGGCACAGAGTCACAATAAGAAAAGCACACTGGTAGTAGCAGCCATGACAATCTCTGAAGGAACTGAAAGGGAGCAGCCTCAGAACACCAAGAGTTCATTAACCAGCACGAGGGATTTAAAGAAGCATGTCGCTAGCGGCGACAGCGAATTCAAAATCACAGAGTCGGAAGGGGCCCTATAGGCCATCTAGTCCAACCCCCTGCTCAGTGCAGGATCAGCCTAGAGCATCCCCGACAAGTGTTTGTCCAGCCGCTGCTTAGAGACTGCCAGTGAAGGAGAGCTCACCACCTCCCGAGGCAGCTGATTCCACGGTTGCACAACTCTGACTGTCAAAACGTATTTCCTAAGATCTAGCTAGTACCTTCCCGCTCTTAATTTAAACCCATGATTGCGAGTCCTCTCCTCTGTTTGGTGTAGTGGTTCAGTGCGCGGACTCCAATCTGGGAGAACCGGGCTTGATCCCCCACTCCTCCACTTGCACCTGGCTGGATGGCCTTGGGCAGGGGTCATTTCGTAGGAAAAAGAGGTGCAGGAGCTCATTAGCAAAACTCATTACCATAACTTATTTGCATAGGCCACACCCCCTGACATCACCGGAAGTGTGTCAGAAGGCAACACCCACCAATCAGGCTCCATTGGACTGTTTTGGATTGCTAGCTATTGGGGGGGGGCGTGCAGATCTCGCAGAGGAGGGAGAGCTTGTACCTGAATGTGGGGGGGGGCCTCTGCAGCTTACCTGGCTGCTTCTTGCTCTGACTGAGGGTTGCTGGGAGCAGGGGGCGGGGCTTGTTGCATGTGCCTGCCCCCTGGGCTCTTTACTGCCGGAGCTCTGCTCCCGTGCACTCCTGCAGGAAATGACCCCTGACCTTGGGCAAGCCGTAGTTCTGATAAGAGCTGTCCTTGAAAAAAGAGCAGTTTCTGTCAGAGCTCTCTAGGCCCCACCTCCCTCACAGGGTGTCTGTTGTGGGGAGGGGAAGGGGAAGGAGTTTGTAAGCCGCTCTGAGACTCCAAGTGAAGGGCAGGGTATAAATCAAATCTCTTCTTCTTCTTCCTCTGCTGCCAGCAGGAACAGCTCCCTGCCCCCATCCTCTAAGTGACAGCCCTTCAGAGACTTCAAGAGAGCCATCGTGTTTCCCCCCTCCGCCTCCTCTTCTCCAGACTGAACATTTCCCAAGTCCCTCACCCTTTCCTCACAGGGCTTGGTCTCCAGGCCCCTGATCCTCCTCCTCGCTCTCCTCTGCACCCGCTCCGTCCTGCCCACATCCATTTTGATGTGAGGCCTCCAGAACTGCACACAGTAACTCCAGGTGTGGCCTGACCAATGCAGTGTACAGCGGGACAATGACATCTTGCAATTTGCGCTGTTGTCATCTAGACATTGCACTTTGTTGAGTAGTTACAGCCAAGGCAGGGCACAGATATAAGCCTTTAAGCGAGCAGTCACTTCCAGCTTGAGGCAAGCTCCTTTTGCAAGGCAAACGCTCCTTCCCAGCTGCTTCTAAAAATAATACCGTTTTGGGGCTTCGGGCAGACCGCTTCTACAAACGATGCAATCGTTCCTGGCTGGATGCAAACTCCCCTGCTGAGCGGTGAAGGAGTGGTGATGGGCTTAACCAAGCTCGTGATACCTGCCACACATCTGCGGGACACATTGTCGATCCCTGGCAACACGAGGTAGCCATATCCTCATCCCTCTCCCCCAGCATTCAAAACACCGAAGGGTACATTCTCAGGACTTTCTGAAGACGGGACTGTTAGCAAGTATGCAGAAATCATTGTGTAATGAAACAGGGCAAAGAAAATTCCTGTACTTCCCCAGACAGGGCATCACAAGGCCTAGATGCATACTGGGCTAGAGGTACCACATGTGGAAGCCAATGAGCACTTATTAAATTAGCCTGGCTGCCTGGGGTGTATATACAGAGGCACAGCATCCAAATCGCAAGATGCAGGGCCTGCAAGACGGAGCTCTTCCGCCAGGCCTTTGAGGGGGAGCCGCCGCCACCACTATGCCACCAATGATATTCCAACCATCTACCCCATATAGTAGGGGTAGATGCCGCCCAATAGAGCTGGGGAACATTCTTCCTGGCGCTTCCGTTGTGAAGAACTTGGCCGCCAGTGTGGGACATCGCCCATCTTGGATTGTATGTAATTTATCTGAGCACCAAATTTTATGTCAAGATACAGTGTTTTACTATGTTGTTGTTTGTATGCATTTTAACTTCGGCATGGCCGTCTGTGAGCCACCCCAAGCTGAATATTGGATGGGGCGGGATACAAATTTAAAAATAAATAAAATAAAATAAATAAATGTCACGGTCCCGCTGTACACTGCATGGGTCAGGCCGCACCTGGAGTATTGTGTGCAGTTCTGGAGGCCTCACTTCAAAAAGGATGTGGGAATCACACTGAATGGGCAAGTTCTGCATATTTATTGCATTTTATCCTGCCTGTCCTCCAAAGAACTCGAGGAAGAAGAAGAAGAAGAAGAAGAAGAAGAAGAAGAAGAAGAAGAAGAAGAAGAAGAAGAAGAAGAAGAAGAAGAAGAAGAAGAAGAAGAAGAAGAAGAAGAG
>NW_015160920.1:78904-102706 GCF_001447785.1 Gekko japonicus
AGGAGGAGGAGGAGGAGGAGGAGGAGGAGGAGATTGGATTTATACCCCACACTTCACTGGGTGCAGAGGAGAGCAACGAGGATGATTGGGGGCCTGGGGGCCTATGAGGAAAGGCTGAGGGACTTGGAAATGTTCAATCTGGAGAAGATGAAGTTGAAGGGGGACAGGATTGCTCCCTTGAAGTATCTGGAGGGCTGTCACTTAGAGGAGGAGGGCAGGGAGCTGTTCCTGTTGGCAGCAGAGGAGAGGACTCGCAAGATTGGGTTTAAATTAAGGGCAGGAAGGTACCAGCTGGATCTTAGGAAAAACTTTTTGGCCATCTGAGTTGTTCAGCAGTGGAATCAGCAGTGGAATCACTACCCAAAGGAGCCTCCAAGCGGCTTACACTCTCCTTTCCCTTCCCCTCCCCACAACAGACACCCTGTGAGGTAGGTGGGGCTGGGAGAGCTCTGAGAGAACTGCACTTGAGAGAACAGCTCTGAGAGAACTTGTGACTGACCCAAGGTCACACCAGCAGCTACATGTGGAGGCGTGGGGGGGGGGGGAGTAACCTCTACACCAAACTGACTCTCAAGTAATTCAAGCTGAAGAAACAAGGATACTTAATGATGCTAGTTTCTGTCTCATTCACTTTTTTTTTTTTGCTAGAGAGACTGCATTTGGTGCTAGTGAATCATCCCACCCGTGACACTTTCCAATCTGCAACGGGGGAAAGGGGGAAAAAAAAGACATTTGTATGCAAGCGAAACAAAACGGAAGCGCTCGCCACTTCTGTTACACCTGTTCAATCCTTTAATAAATGTGGATTTAATGCTAAAATACAGGATCAGGTAAAATTGCCCAGAGCTTCCTACGAACTGGAACTGTTCCACTGACCTTCAAAATGTTATTACAAAATTTAATAATTGCACACTGTCTTAAGTTGGATTTTTCTGGCTTCGCGTAAGCTTGATTAAGGCAACCCTCGCCGCCAGTGCTTTGAGATTTCCCAGAAATAATAATAATAAAAAAAGACTGCAGGTTCGCTGCTGCATTACAATAAAGAAGAGGCGGCCCGGGATGAAATAGTCACTGTTAACTCCCGTACCATGTTAATAGGGAGGGAAACGCTTCTGCGTGGATGACGTCCAGCTACAAGGTATTGAAGCTCTTTTAAGGCAGCCAAAATGAAACTAATTCTATATCTCCAGGCAATCCCTGTAGGATAAACTCGTTCATTATCTTAGGTGTTTCTCAGGCTCTTAGGTGTTTCTCAGGTTTCTCAGAGAGTCAGTTTGGTGTAGTGGTTAGAAGCGTGGGCTCTAATGTGAGAGAACCGGGTTTGATTCCCCACTCCTCCACAAGCAGCTGCTGGTGTGACCTTGGGTCAGTCACAGGGTTGCCAGCCTCCAGGTGGGGCCTGGGGATCTCCTGCTTTTACAACTGATCTCCAGCTGACAGAGTTCAGCCCCTCCGGAGAAAATGGCTGCTTTGGAGGGTGGACTCTGTGGCATTGTACCATTTTGAGGCCCCTCAACTCCCCTGGATCCACCCCCAAAGTCTCCAGGTATTTTCCAACTCAGACCTGGGAACCCTAGTCAATCATAAGTTCTCTCAGAGCTGTTCTCTCAAGGGCAGTTCCCAGTCAGAGCTCTCTCAGCCCCACCTACCTCACAGGGCATCTGTTGTGGGGAGGGGAAGGGAAAGGAGATTGTAAGCCGCTCTGAGACTCCTTCAGGTGGTGAAGGGTGGGGTATAAATCAAATTTCCTCCTCCTTTTTCTGAAACTGTAAGGTCAGGGCTTGCAGATGTATCTTTTGTTTGTAACATTTCCTGTGTCCATTCCACATTCACCCTGTCGCATACAAATCTGGCAGTAGGGCATGAACGTTCGTGAGTCACTGCTCACTTCTTCAGATCTCACAAAAGCTCCTACCCTACCACAAATTTGGTTCGTTTTTACGATGCTCCTGGACTCTGGCTCTTGTCCACTGCTACAGACAGACTAATGCGGCCTTTCTTGTTTTAATCCTGTGCTATTTTACTGATAAAATAAAAGAGCCAGCTTGGTGTAGTGGTTAAGTGTGAGGACTCTAATCTGGGAGAACCAGGTTTGATTTCCCCACTCCTCCACTTGCACCTGGCTGGATGACCTTGGGTAAGCCATGGTTCTGATAAGAGCTGTTCTTGAAATAGAGCCGTTTCTGTCAAGAGCTCTCTCAGCCCCGCCTACCTCACAGTTTGGTGTAGTGGTTAAGTGTGCGGACTCTAATCTGGGAGAACCGGGTTTGATTCCCCACTCCTCCACTTGCACCTGCTGATGTGACCTTGGGTCAGTCACAAGCTCTGGCACAGCTGTCCCTGAAAAAGAGCCGTTTGTGTCAGAGTTCTCTCAGCTCCACCCACCTCACAGGGTGTCTGTTGTGGGGAGGGGAAGGGAAAGGAGTTTGTAAACCGCTCTGAGACTCCAAGTGAAGGGCGGGGTATAAAAATCTCTTCTTCTCATCTGATACTCACTGTGGTTGTAGAACAAATTTAGAGTCCAGTGTGCCTTTGTGGGTCTTTCAGGTCTGCTTTGTTCTGCTGCTTTAGACAAACACAGCTGACCACCTGGATCTATCACTGTGGTTGTGTGTGTGGTTTTTTTTAAAATGAATTGCTTTATTACTATTCTTGCCATTTTTATTCTTTCTAAAGCAACCGCAGACGCTACCTGCTGCTAGAACGGTGGGGCCTGAACTCCAGAAGCCGAGCCCGAGATCAGAAGCATGGATCGGTATGTTCCCTGTGACTGTCAGGTTCCCTTAACATTTAGCCTTGTGAACTTTGCTTTGAACAACTACCTGCCGTTGGGTGGCAGGGCGTGAAACGAAATCTCGGGGGGGGGGGGATTCGTTCCCGGCATGAAGGTCTGGTCGAAAGTAAAACAAATATTCCAGCCTTGATGGATTATGTATTTCCCCCCTTGCTTTGATGTTTAATTGGATCAACAAGCTTTAGAGGACATGGATTACAGGTTCCTAAAGAATTCCCGCTGTACAGCCAACACTCCTTAAAAAAGCAACCTGCATCTCTTTCGTGGGTGGATTTATCTGACTTTCCTATTGGTTAGACAGGTTTGTGGCCTTGTTGATTTGCTCTCTCTCTCTGTGTGCGCATGCGTGCGTGTATGTGAGAATGTGCACACACATGCAATGGATGATTTTGTAAAAGCCTAATAACTCAGATTGTTCAAGGTTTTCTTTACTTTGACTCCATCGTCAACCAAAAGGGAAACAAAAAATACGGCAGCAGGGTATAAGCTTTTGGGAGTCGCTGCTCACTTCTTCGGGTATCTAAAGAAGTGAGCAGTGACTCACGGAAGCTCATCTTTTGTTAGTCTTGAAGGTGCTCCTGGATTTTTGCTCTTCTACTGCTACAGACAGACTGACACGGCTACCCATCTGGATCTGTCTGCATGAAATTTAGCTGTACAGAGTGGGAATCCATCAACCGTGTCATATAAGGACAGATGGAGTCACATTCTAGCTGTATCTGAAGGAGTGAGCGGTGACTCACGAAAGCGCCTTCCCTGCCACAAATATTAGACTTCAAGGTGCTCCTGGACTCTTGCTCTTTTCTACCGCTACAGGCAGACTAACACGGCTACCCTTCTGGATCTACCTCAAAAGGGAAACGGCAACCATGAAATTAGAAGGAGGCTGAGACTAGGAAAGGCAGCCATGAAAAGAGTTAGGAAAGATCCTTAAATGGAAGGATGTGTCACTGGAAACCAAGACCAAGATAATTCATGTCACAGTATTCCCCGTTACTAGGTATGGGTGTGAAAGTTGGGCAATGAAGAAAGTGGACAGGAAGAAAGTTGATTCATTTGAAATGTGGTCCTGGAGGCAAGTTTCATAGACACCTTTGGACTGTCAAAAAGACAAATCAGACGTTCTAGTTCGAACCCAGCCTGAACTCTGCCTAGAAGCTCAAATGACTAAACTGAGGCTATTGTACTTTGGTCATACATTATGAGAAGACAACAGTCACCGGAACAGACAGTACTGCTACAAAAAGTTGAAGGTGGAAGGAAAACAGGTAGACCCAACATTAGATGGGTTGACTCAGTCAAGGAAGCCAGAGGCCCTCCATTTCCAAGACCTGGGTAAGGCTGTTAACCATAGGATGTTTAGGAGGACATTAATTTATAGGGCCCTCATAAGCAACTTGACAGCATTTAACACACACATACGCTCGGACTCAGAGCCTCACCAATGTAAGACAATAGTCTACTAAATGTTAGCATTCACTTCTATATGCCCTACAGTAGTTAAATATATCGTCCCGCAAATTTCTTTAGTCTAACAAAAGCTCTTGAACCCACAGCATCGTATCTCTAATAAAGCATTACACGGTCAGTAGTGTGTGTGGAGAGCTGGGGACCTCACCTGACATATATATCTGTTTTGGGGTCTCTCGCAGAATTTTTCTTTCAGACCCACTCGATTTGGTGTAGTAGGGAGGGATTAGGTCCCTTTAACATTGCTCATGGGCCTGGAGTTGGGGTGGTAGGCCAATCAGGGGCCAGATAACATTGCTTCAGGGGCTGATCCGGTTCTTTGGGAAGTCAGCTGGTTAGATCCTGGCCTGCAAGGTACCCACAGGTGTATTGGTTAAGAGTGATGGATTCTAATCTCGAGAACCGGGTTTGAGTCCCCACTCCTCCTCCACAGGAAGCCTGCTGGGTGACCTTGGGCCAGTCACAGTTCTCTCAGGAGAATCTCAGCCCCATCTACCTCACGAGGTACGTGTTGTGGGGAGAGGAAGGGAAGGAGATTGTAAACTGCTTTGAGACACATGAAGGGTGCTGCTGTGTGACCTTGGGCCAGTCCCGGTTCTCTCAGGACTCTCTCAGCCCCACCTACCTCATGAGGTACGTGTTGCAAGGAGAGGAAGAGAATGTGATTGTAAGCCGCTTTGAAACCCCTGAGGGTAAAGTGGGGTATAAAAACCTTCTTCTTCTTCTTCTTCTTCTTCTTCTTCTTCTTCTTCTTCTTCTTCTTCTTCTTCTACTACTACTACTACTACTACTACTACTACTACTACTACCATGGACATAAATCCGCTACAAGCTAATAATAAAAACAATTCCCATGTGGGAGGGGAATTCTGAGACCAGTGACTACTAATTTCTAAAGGGGGGGAAAGCTGTACTTAGGGTCTGTGGAGTAGGTGCCGAAACTGCTTGGTCTCCTCCACCTTGTGTACCGTCTCCCCCACCCCACCCCGCCTCCCCACTTAACTCCCACACAGAACAACCACATCCTAGGGCCGCATATCAAAACAGTAACCTTTTCCCTTCTTGCATCTGTAAAATTCACCTCATGTCACTTTCTCGGGGAGCGCAAAATTATACATAACCCTCACTCCGAGACTTTCATTCCTCACAGAGCTGTTTCCGATGTTGAAAGTTATTATTGCTTTATGCCTCGCGGCTAAAAATCTCTGCTAAGGTCATTTGTAAACACCCATTTATTACCCGGAGCTCTCCAGTCTATCTAAGCCTCAACTCCAAAAGATGGATTTACAAACCACGCGCACCGCGCTCCTCAGGCAAAGGGAGCCAGTGAAATGAATTGCTTAGCTTGCGCAAAGTGTAGCACGAATTGGGATCTGGCGTAGAGTGGCAGGCAACAGACTCCCCGTGCTTTAAATAGGGATCTTGGGCGAGGGTTGCCAGGTCTGATTGTCCTGGTAGCAGGGGAGGGACTTTCTGGGAGTGAGAAGGAGAAGGAGAAGGAGAAGGACGAGGAGGGGGAGGAGGAGGAGGAGGAGAAGAGGAAGAGGAAGAGGAGGAGATTGGATTTATACCCTGCCCTTCACTCGGAGTCTCAGAGCAGCTTACAAACTCCTTCCCCTCCCCACAACAGACACCCTGTGAGGTACGTGGGGCTGAGAGAGCTCTTTCAAAAACTGCTCTTTCAAGAACAGCTCTGACAGAACTATGGCTTGCTCAAGGTCATCCAGCAGCTGCAAGTGGAGGAGTGGGGAATCAAACCCGGTTCTCCCAGATTAGAGTCCGCGCGCTTAACCCCGACACCAAACTGGCTCTCGACAACAAACTGGCTCAAAGAGCAAACTACAGCAAACTGCATCGGGTATATTTAAACAGGAAGTGATGTAGACACATCAGGGACATCAGAGGTGACACTCTGGCTATTGGGCAAACCTCTATGGTAGAATTCACTTCACATCATAGAGTTTTGCCCCTAAACCAGAGCATCACACACACCCATTCCCCGAACATGCCTATGTCACTTCCGGTTTTTGTAGGCACCTTGTGAAAATTTCCAGGTTTCTGCTGGTAAAAGGGGTGATTTGAGTGTGGTAAAGGAGTGCCAGAATGTGGGAGACCCCTGCCTGCACTGGGCAGTCTGGCTACCTTATCTCAGGCCTACCGCTACAGTGTGAGGCCTCCTGGTATGCTATTTTGTTGCCCACCAGCGCCTCAAGTGTGCCGGAAGGAAATGGGGTGAGAAAAAGAATGTTGCATCAGTGTGCTTTCATCACTTCCAGCAAACACCAGATGAGACAGGGTGGGCACTCTAGCATTTTGCAAAAACTCTATGGTAAACCCACCGGTTAAACCAGACCCCCATTCCCCCACTTCCTCCCAGGGATTGCCAGCTGCTGCCCGAAAACCTTAGGTTCAAGGGATTTCCATACAACCTTGAGGGCTTGAAGAATTTGTCTTTTAAATTAAAAGCCACCATTTTGAAGGTGTTTTATGGCTTCTGGGTTTAGTGGGGGGGAAATGTATGATTGAGGCCATGACAAAAAATAATATCTACAAAACCCTTCTTTGGCGTTCTCTATTGGCTCCTTCCACTGATTTATGTGTTCATATTAGCTTCAGTCAGTGCCAATCCATGTTCTTTATATATATATTTTTAAAAAATCATTTTTCAGTTATTTATTTTATGTAAAATATTTCTACGCAGCCTCTTCCAGGTCCTGCTCAAGGAGGCTTACTATTAAAAACTAAAACACAACACTGTTATCAGTTGTGAGCCCTTTGGGATACCGGGATGGGGTAGTGTAGTGGTGTGGTGGTTACATGTGCGGACTCTGATTTGGGAGAACCAGGTTTGAGTCCCCACTCCTCCATTTGCAGCTGCTGGATGACCTTGGGCGAGCCATAGCTCGGTCAGAGCTGTCCTTGAAAGGGCAGTCCTCGAAAGAGCTCTCTCAGCCCCGCCTACCTCACAGGGTGTCTGTTGTGAGGAGGGGGAGGGAAAGGAGATTGTGAGCCAGTCTGAGACTCCGAGTGAAGGGTGGGGTATAAATCCAATCTCTTCTTCTTCTTCTTCTTCGTCTTCTTCTCCCACATCAAGCACCCCGGTCCAGGTGCTGGTAAGATCCTGTCCCAAAGGCTGGATGGGTGGCAGTAACTTGGAATGGACAAACAAACAAGGTTGGGGGGGGGGCGGAACACAGAAGGACAGTCTAGTGGCTAGGGACTGCAGGAGACTGAAGATGTATAGCAGGCAGTGGCAGGGAATAACCAGAGTTCTGACTCCCAGAACTGGTGAGGGGAAATTATATCCCTGGTTGAACTGTGGTAACAGCGTTCCATGCGCCTTGGTGTTTAGTCATGCCGGCCACATGACCACGGAAACGTCTTCAGACAGCGCTGGCTCTTCGGCTTTGAAACGAAGATGAGCACCGCAACCCTAGAGTCGGATTCGACTGGCTTTCGAGCAAGGGAGACCTTTACCTTTATCTGAACTGTGTGCAGTTTCTCCTTCTGAGCAGTGGCTCCTGCAGCACAAAGAGATGCTGCGATCACGGGTATCTCCTTGAGCGTATCTCTGTAGCTACAGGTCACTGCCGCTTTCTCCCTGTAAGATGGTCCCCTGCCTGGAAGTTGGGAAGGACCAAACGGAGAAAGGAAGGACGAACAGCAGACAGCAAGAAAGTCCTGTCTGCATACTCTCTGTTGAGCCTTGAGCACTGAAACGAAACTCTAGGAAGGGTGACCCGATGGGTTACTGCACAACAGCACGCCTCAGCGTAAAACCACATGGCTGCAGAGATGGGAGGGGTACACTGGCCATTTAACTGACAGGGAAAGCGCCTATTGTGATGCTGTCGGGGGGGCATTATTGCGAGGATCGAGCACAGACAAATCCCAGTAGTTGCGCCAATGCTTCATAGGTCGACTGGCATCGACTCTTTGGCGATAACATTCACGAGTGACAGCTCAGTCAGGTGACCCTTCCTGGGGTGAGAGGAGAAAATGGGTGAGCCACGCCTATTGTTGAACCGAGTGGTCCCTGAGTGTTGGCTTGCATTGCCCTAGACGTCATGACTTTGAGAGGCCATGTTGGATCACGCCACTGGCCCACCCAGTCCAACACTCTGTGTCACACAGTGGCCCAAACCCAGGAGCCATCAGGAGATCCACCAGCGGGGCCAGAAATCTAGAAGCCCTCCCACTGTTGCCCCCCAAGCACCAAGAAGACAGAGCATCACTGCCCCAGACAGAGTGTTTCTATAGCTTGTAGCTAATAGCCACTGATGGGCCTCTGCTTGCTTTTGGGATATGGTAAGGGGTTTATCCACCCTGATAGACAGGGTGGCTTGTAAGATATACAAGGCCAAACTACTGTCCAAAACAGTCTACTTAAGATTCATGGAATCCCTTTCCTAAGTGATCAAAAGCATATCACATGCACCTCCAGGAGAGAAGGAACGGAAGGAACCAAGGCACATCAGGCCAACGGGATAAACTTGAACACAAATTTCACTCAAGAAGTCCAGATGGCACAAGCAAGGGGTTAGCTATGGAAAAGCCACAAGCGTAATTACCAATTGAACAGTCGTGTCCGGTCCAGCTTGGATCACAACTGCACAGGCCGGTTTCAGGGAGAAAGGTGCCGTGGCCCGAACACTGGTCCAGACAAGTAGCTCTCGGCGTTTCACAGTTGGTTCCTCCCCAGCCGACAGAACAATGGCACTCTCCTCTGACACAAACGCCACGTCCTGAGCAAGTGGGGTCCATGCAATCCACTGTAGGGGGGAGGGAGAGAAAACAGACACAGTAAGTCAGAAAAATAAAACTTTGTTTCACTTTTATGAGTATATTGCTCATTCAGGCTGGGCCTGACTCTATACATGTACTTGTTTATTTAGAACATTATGCTTCCTCTCCAGGAACCCGTCTGATAGGTTGCCAACCTCCCAATGGGGGGGTGGGGTTTTCCCCGATTTCGGGGGCCCCAATCTGCCACCGGCCAGTTGGCCAGTGGAGGGAGCCCCACCCCCAAAGAGCCCCACTGCACCTAACATGCCCAGCATGGTCCCAAGGTCTTCTGGAAGTGACATCATTGCTCTGGGCACACTGCACAAGGGACGCTCTAGCATTTGGCTAAAAACTCTATGGTCACCATAGAGTTTTTAGCCAAATGCTAGAGTGTCCCCTGTCCAACGTGCCCAGAGCAATGATGTCACTTCCGGAAGACCTTGGGACCAGGCCAGGTCCCCACTGGCAGACGGGTAGGACCTGATAAAGGTGGCTTGGGTGGGCATGAAATGTGCCGTTAAGTTGAGCTGAGTTAGCGTGACCCCGTAGGGTTTTCAAGGCAAGAGATGGACAGAGGTGGTTTGCCATTGCCTGCCTCTGCATAGAGACCCTGGGCTTCCCTCAGTGGTCTCCTATCAAAACAGAAACTAGGGCCAACCGTGCTTAGCTTCCAGCAAGATTGTGCCATCCAGGTTGGGGCCTGAGGCGGCTTATAAAACACAAATAAAAATAAAAAATGAATAAAAACCAAACATTAAAAGTTATTAAATAGTAATAAATTAAATTATAAATTATAAAAAAGATATAAATTAAATTTGGCCACCAGATATTTATTTATTTATTATTTTCAATTTGTGTCCCGCTTTGCCAGAGAACCGGTACAAGGCGGTGAGAACCGGCTCAAGGCGGCGAATGAGAAGGGAGCACTCACTGGAGAAGACCCTGATGCTGGGAAAGATTGAAGGAAAAAGAAGACGGGGACGGCAAAGGATGAGATGGTTGGACGGTGTTATCGATGCAATGAACATGAAATTAAGCAAACTCCGGAGCACGACGGAAGACAGGAGGGCCCGGCATGATGTGGTCCATGGGGTCGCAAAGAGTCGGACTCGACTGTGCGACACAACAACAACAACAATTAAATAAACCTTTCCAGGCTCCGCCTTCAAACATCCAGGTTTTTCCAAACTCGGTGTTGGCATCCCTACGTTGGATCCCCTGTCTGACACAACACAGAATCCTACATGTTCTTAATAGGCCTCTTTTATATCCATCAACATGTGTTTTCGCCCAATTCCGAGCAAATGACTCGATAGAGAGGCGCAGGAGGGTATATTTCTCTCACAAACGCTCCAAGCAGGAACACTCTTGCGGTCATTAGAGAGAGAGACTCCGCAAAGGCCAGGCTCATAAATCTCCGGCGCCATTAGCCAGTGAGGGGCCGGGCCCCAATTTCAGAACACGACCCTCGCAGGCCTGACCCTCTCCCTCCGTCAGGAGTAACAACTATGGGGGGGGGGGTAAACTGGGAGCAAGCTGCCAGCGCCCATACATCCTCAGCAGATGGTCAACCCGGGAGAACAAAGATTGCCAGTTTCACTGACATGGGGCTACTGCCAGGCAATTAATCATCTCCTCAGAAGGCCAGCTTGTGGGGGGGGGGGGGGGAGAAGAAGGCAAGCTACGAGAGGGTCTCCATCACAGAAGGCAAGAGCACTCCGCTACCTCAGCGTTAACGCAGGATTATAGGAGACGGGGTGGGTGGGGGAGTGCGTGTGTGTCAGGACACCCCATTCATCATAATCCCAAGGCCATTTTTCATGTTGAAACGAGGCCTTTCACAAGATGCCGGCGCACAATGGCTACTTTAATCTTGCCCTCGCTGGCCGTATTGCTTCAGACATGCGGCACCGTGGCAAGGGTCCTGGGATGGGATTAGAGAGTTTCGGTCTCTCCCTTTGTTGTCAACGCTTTAATGGCCGATTCTTTCCCCTCGCTCTTCCCAGCTTGCTTGCTTGCTTTCCTTTTTTTCAAAAAGTGACCGCCTGGCATTTATTTTAATTTTTTTTCCAGGGAGTCCGGCTCAGCAAACTTAGTTGCTCGGTTGCAGGAAAGCAAATGGTAATACTTTAAGAGTTCGGCTCCTTTCTACGGATCGGTTCTAGAAGCCGGCGGAAGAAGTGATTATGATGAGACTGTGGCTTCGTCGCATGGCATGTACTTTGCCTGTAGAAGGTCCCAGGTTTGATCCTGGGCATTTTTAGTTAAAGAATCTTAGGTTACAGGTGGTGGGAAAGGCCTTGATCTGCCTGAGACCTTGGAGGAACACTGTCAGGCAAAAGTTTCAGGTGGGTAAGCCATGTTGGTCTGCAGTAGAATCATAGAATAACAGAGTTGGAAGGGACCTCCAGGGTCATCCAGTCCAACCCCCCACACAATGCAGGAAAATCCCCAAATACCTCCCCCTCCAAACCCCTAATGAGCCCTGTTCCACACCCAGAAGATGACCAAAAACCTCCCGGTTCTCCAGTCAAACTGGCCTGGAGAAGAGAACAAGAGCAAGACTAGAAGCAGAAAGTCCTCAGTTCAATCCCTGGCATCAGGTAGGAGCTGATGTGGAAGACCTCCGCCTGAGACCCTGGAGAGCTGCTGCCAGTCTGACTAGACAATACTGACTTTGATGGACCAACGGTCTGATTCAGGATAAGGCAGCTTCATGTGTTCATGTGTAAAACTGGAGCTCAGTATAGGGTTGCCAAGTCCTATTTTACCTGGAGCGGGGGGGGGGGGGGGGGGGGGAGGTTCCCGGTCCTCCCTGGGAGTTTTTCGGCCTGCGCGCAATGCGCGTGCACCGCAATGACATCACCCAGAAGTGACATCATCATGTCGGGCACGTTGGGGGCAGGGCCACTATCATTCGAGGGGGAAACACAGTTTTCCCTTGAATGATAGAGCGTCCCCCCACAATGGGCCCGACGCGATGACGTCACCTCCGGGTGACGTCATCACGCCGGGCACATCTGTGTGCTTCCAGCACTTTGGGCCCAATCCAGGCCGGCGGGGAATGGACCCATCAAGCAGGGGTTTCCCCGCCCCCCCCCCCGGGAACCTGGCAACCCAAGTCCAGAAGCACCTTAAAGACCAACAATTCCCCCCCCATCAATGTTCCCTCTAAGCTGTGTAGCCCTGTGAGCAAAAATTCTACTTTGTGAGCTGCTGGCATTAAAGTTGTGAGCGGGTGATTTGGCTACTGCATAAATTAGTCTGCTCTGGAGCCATCCTTCCTGAGCTAAGGCAAAAATGTGTGATCCAGAGGCTGAAAAACTGTGAGCTAGCTCACACTAACTCAGCTTAGAGGGAACACTGCCCCCAATATAAGATTCTAAGAGTAAAAGCTCAGGAAGGGAGCTTTGACTCCTGAAAGCTTATAAACTGGGAAAATCTGGTTGGTCTTTAACCTGCTAATGGACTCCAGTCTTGCTCTCCTACTGCCAGTCAAAGTACATGAAGCTAAGCTAGACCGACCAGTGGCTTGACTTGGTATAAGACAGCTTCCTCCATTCATACAATTTGAGGGGGGGGGGGAGGCACCAGTCCACAGAGTGCAAGCATTCTTTGAGGTTAGGGTGGTAGAAATTCCCAGTGGATCGTACTCTCGGCCCGCTCAGCTAAAACCATCTGCTGCTTGCGCACAGGTGACTCCTCCTCCTGCTGTCAGCTTCCTTACCACTATGGTAGAGCAACATATAGAATCATAGAATGTTAGAGTTGGAAGGGACCTTGCAGGTCATCTAGTCCAACCCCCTGCACTCTACAGGAGCATATGTTTTTTTCCCCTGTTTTCCCCAGCTCCCAGAGTTACCCAACTCCTGCCCCTATTCCTGCATCCTGCTGACTTGTGCCTTCTAAAGATAGGGAATATAAAAGCCCTGGCAAAGAAACTGTCTTTACCTGGCACCTAAAGGAAAACTAAACCAGGCTCTAAGGAAATGCTCCACAGGTGCGGTGCCACCACTGAAAAGGCTGTGGTTGCCCCCAACCTCCTTAAGCGGGGGCGCACAAAATGACAACCTCAACCAGAGGGTATGGATGTACAGTTCCCATTCATTTCAGCACTAAATGGGGAGGTTCAATAGTAGAGCATCAGCTTGGCATGCAGAAGGTCCCGGGTTCGCTCCCTGGCATCTCCAATTAAAAAGTACCAAGCAATAGGTGATGTGAAAGACCTCTGCTTGAGGCTATACCAACTTTGAAATGAATGAGACTGCATGTATGGAAAACACGAGGGGCAGCCCGTCTTTGAATTCAGCTTCTTTTTGATTTGAACCTTAATGGTATTTGAAATT
This sequence comes from Gekko japonicus, assembly GCF_001447785.1. Lineage (NCBI taxonomy): Eukaryota > Metazoa > Chordata > Lepidosauria > Squamata > Gekkonidae > Gekko > Gekko japonicus. The sequence goes on from NW_015160920.1 coordinate 92,300, forward strand.
ATTACTGGAAGCTTTGAATATCTACACAGATATCAATCCGATATTGAAGACGTACATCTCTGAAGAAGACGATTGAAACGGAAGACTTATCCGGAATCTTTGTTAGAATTCGTGGACTTGCGGATTAGAATCTGTGAAACTAGATTTGCTATATAATACTTTATAATATTCTGTGATATACACTTTGTGAAAACAATGAAGGTTTTTGGTACTTTATGATACACACTTTTGAAAACTGTGAATGTTTTGTATTTGCACCATAAATGATAGGACCAAAAAAAATACACAAAGATATTTATATAATTTTCATTAGCATCATTTTTCACAGTCTTCTTGATACTTCTCCTTCTCATTCGACTGTGAATCTTCCTTCATTTCCTGAGACCCTGGAGAGCCACTGCCTGTCTGAGTAGACAATACTGACCTTGATGGCCCAAAAGGCTGATTCAGTATAAGGCAGTCTAATGTGTGTGCTCAGGGGATTTATTTTATTTTAAAAAATTTATTTGATTTATATCCCACCCTCCCCGCATAGCAGGCTCAGGCCAGGTTCCATCAAACCAGGTAACAATTGCATAAATATGCAGATAATAGTTAAAACCAATTAAAATACAAATTCTAGATTCTGGTACTCCAGAGCCTCAACAGATGAGGTCTACCACAAGTTGGAGTTATTCAGATCCAGGTTACTGGAGGGGAGGGGAGGCCCAATGGGGTATGGATGCCTGCCACCTCTTTTGCTTTCAGTGGCAGATAGAGACAGAACAAGACGCACATTCCAATTTCTTGAGAACCGAGCTAGCTTACACAGCTTTGATTATTTTCCACAGAGAAAGCAAGTTGGATAGAATCAGACAGAAGGTGGGTTTGGGGGATCCTTTGTCTGCACGCAAGCTGAATATCCGTGCTGGAAACCAAGCCTGAGAAACGACCACAGTGTCTCTACCACACCCCTGAGCCTGACCATTAAATGTGCTTATGATTCCTTATAACAGGGGTGTCAAACATGCAGCACGGGGGTCGGATCAGGCCCCCGGAGGGCTTCCATCAGGCCCGCAGTAGAACTGGCCATCTCCTGCTTCCAGTCCTGCTGCCGCTGCTGCATTGTAGCTTGCTTCGCCAGACTCTCTTAATCACGCAGCCATTTCATGTTTTCACCTGGGTCCTAGACACACAACTCTGAGCATGAGATTTCTGCCATGAATGTCGATAAATCAAAAGTAGGCTTGCAGCTTACAGAGCTAATGTTTTAAGTATGCAATAATTTTAAGTAAAAAAAAAATCTTTGTGTTTGTGTCCTTTATAAAGTTTATATCTCCGCTACCTGGCATTACATTTTACGACACACATGGCCCAGCCCAACAAGGTCTCATTTATGTCTGATCCGGCCCTCATAACAAATTAGTTTGACACCCCTGCCTTAGAGGGAGAGGAGAGTTGGAGGGGTAAAAAGGAGCAGTTTAACTGCCACATCTTATAATAGGGTTTCGATGTCCTACTGGCAGGTTAAGAATGGCTCTATCTCAGACACTTCAAGCTGTTTTAGTGTCACTGGTGGTCGTTATGTTCTTAAACGTAGTCTTCCTAGACAGTTAAGGGGCAGACTAAGATTTGTGTGGTAAACGCTCCAGTAATCTTTAACTGAAGTTTTGGGGGAAAACTCAGAGAAACTTGCCTATTCTACTCTCACACAGAAGACTGGCAGTTTCTCTCTCAGAAATGTTATATTCTCGAGTGAAACGTTCTCTAAACTCACACAGATACAAAAGGTATATAGAAGAAGAAAAGAGCAAGAGTCCAGTAGCACCTTAAAGACTAACAAAATTTGAGGCAGGGTACCAGCTTTTTCCGAGACACTGCTCCCTTCTTCAGATACTTCAGAAAGCTCACACCCTGCCACAAATTTTGGCTGCGGTCACACGGAACATTAGCCACGCTACAGAGACGGAAGATAGGCGGCTTTTCCGGGTGCAATCACAGCGCCACATCTGGGAAGCGTAGAGCTCTCGTGCCGAACTCGAGGCTTCCCGCCGAAGATGTGGGGTAAAAAACTAGTACCTCCGAGGTACTAGTTTCCGGAAACCGCGGGGCAAGGGCGGGCACCTGATCGCGTTTCCGGTGGAATCCCGTGGCATCCAGCGCCCACCCATGTCCCGTCGCGAAAAGTTTTTTCCCCCAAGTCTCCACAGGATGCGCACAAGCCCAACGGCGCATACCCACTGCAGCCAGGCTTGCCGCCTCTGGAGGGTCGCTATGGCCACTGTCACGCAGGCGGTTAGAGTGGCTGTGACGAGGGGGTTCACCTCCCCCTCCATTGGCTATGCCTTGGAGGTCTGTTGGGGTCTGGAAGTGTCTGTCGCCCTCTCTGGTAAGCCCACCACCCGCCTTCGGATGTGCAGATACGATTGCTGAGTCATGCGTATGTACAAACTTCAGTTTTTTAAAAAATCCATCTCGTTTGCCACGGAAGCGGTGCCTAGCAATTGCTGGTGTGATCGTGCCGCACCACTTCTTTGCCGCGCTGCAGGATCATCGTGTGATCGGCACCTGCCCCCTAACCACGGGACCTCCACAGGACATCGAAGGGACGTCTGATCGCGCAACCGCGCATTATTTTTGAAAAAGTGTATTATTCTTGAACACCAAAACTATTCTTTCCTCCTTCCAGGGAAAGAAATAAAGTTCTCATTTTGTTGACCACTGGTAACCTTCTCGTTTCACACAAATGGATAAGGTTGCTTCATTTTAAATACCAAGGTGAGGTAAAATTACCTCCACAGCACGCTTGAGGAAGATCGGAGTATGAAATTTACCTCACAGGCGGCTAATCTTCTGAGAATTACCAAGCACTTTAAAGCTGGTTCTTAAATAATTCTTGGGTCACTTGGTTATCTGTGTTTCCCCCATGACAGAATGAGGGAGTTGGGTGTGGGCATCAATCTTCATATATCCTCACAACTAACACACTCCCACAATCAGAACATTTTGAAAAAATTAGTGGGAGATATCCCTGCCAAAATAGGATAGTTGCTCAAGGGTTTCTCACACATACTTGCAAGAACACTTGGCAGGTGCCAGGAAAGTTGCTCGTGGGTCCCTGGGCACCCACGGCCATCATGTTGGGGACCCTCGGTCTAGGGGAACTCCCATCCATTGCAACCTGGTTTCTACAAGGAACCTTCTGGCCGGGATGTCAACCAGCCGAGGAACCCTTCAAATCTTGAAAGTTCATTTACCGACGTTTTATACACAACGCTCAATGGAAAAAGGAAGGGAAAACGGAAAGGCCTGTTATAAACAGGGGGAGGAAAGGTCTGAGGTTGCCAGCCAAAGGAAACAATACCAGATGGCCCCTCTTTCAGAACAAAAAATAATATTGGTAAAGTAGTTAAACCAACTTTATATTAGACCAACCTGGAAGGGGGGGGGGAGAAAAAGAATCCCACAAATTTCCTATATAACGTTTCAAAGTTTTGCCTCCCTCCTCATTCCTCTTGGCACGTTACAAATTATTGTGTTGCGCATAAGAAACAAATCTACAGGAGGGGAGGGAAAGTGCCAAACCACTGCTGGGGAAAATGCCTGTTTTCCTTCGTGCCGGAGCTTTTCATTCGAGCTGTCACTCGAAGAATACTGCGGGGTATGTGTGTGTGTGTGTCTGTGCGTGCACAATTTTTAAAGAAACGTCTGTCTCATTTTACAGCCTCAAGGATTATCCCAAAGCAAGTGTGCCAAAATAAAAAGGGCCCTGCAATAAAAGTACAGTAAAATCACGACAGAAGCGCAGCCAGATCAATAAAAGCAACTCAGATACTGTCTAAAAATAGCCAACAATGTACTCATTGGGGGAAGCCAAGTCTTAAGAAGCCACGTAGTGGTCATCTGGAGATGGTGTGGTGTAGGCGTTAAGAGTGCTGGACCCGGAACAGTGAATTTGGCCCAATCACAATCACTCAGCATGATTTACTTAATGCAGCACGGCCAGAATTGGGTAGTGCTTAGAGCAGGGGTCCCCAACGTGGTACCTGGTGGTGCTTGCTGATACTTTTCTGGAACCTGTAAAGTGTCTTTAGAAAGTTGGCATGGCCAGGCCGGGTTTTCGCCCAGCAAGGCTTCTGATTGGCTAATGGAGATTTGCTCAGCTGTGCAGTTTAAAAAAATCCCCAAACATTGCTTTGGTAGCAGCTGCCACCACCGCACGGGGACCTTCACAGTGTGACTGAAGGTAAGCTGCAGCAGGCTAGCTTTAACTCTGCGGGGAGGGCGGGGTATAAATTTTAATAAATAAATAAATAAATAATGACCCTGTCAGATCTCGAAAGCTAAGCAGGGCCAGCCTTGACTAGTATTTGGAAGGGCGACCTCCAAGGAACACCAGGGTCGAGACGCAGAGGCAGGCAATGGCCAACCACCTCTGAAACGTCTCTTGCCTTAAAAAACAACACACAAGTCTAGATCACCGCCTAGTGGCGCATAACACTAAAAAGAGCAAGAACTTCTAGCTGCCAGACAATCTCAGGATCTCCGGGCTATTTTACACACAATGCCATATGATAACTGTGTCGCTACAGCAGCCATTTTGTGGCTGGCCCTGCCTCCACAGGCAACCATTTTGTGGCTGGCCCTGCCTCCTGAGGCAACCATTTTGTGGCTGGCCCTGCCTCCACAGGCAGCCATTTTGTGGTAGCTATTTTGTGGCTGCACCCACCATGCTGTGTCAGAATTCTACAGCTGTCCGCAGGCTAAGATTGGAGACCCTAGGTTAGAGATCTCTGGGTACTAAGGAGACTCAAGATCCAGCCTTCATCCAGATATGATCTGACATTGAGCCAGTTACTGCTTCTCTCATCTCCTTTTTGTAAAACTGTAACAGTAACAACCTGAGGATCCGGATAATTATTCACAAAAACATGGCTGGATTTGACATAAAGTTCCATCTAATTCCAAGCCCTGTTTTCCAGCTGCACTTAAATGGATTCCTGTGAGATACCTATATATAGGGCAGGAAGCCTTGCCTTGCTGCCACCCCTCAGCATGGTACTTAGAGATACACTGCCACTGTACATGGAAGTTCCATTCAGCTGTTGTGGCTAATGGCTTTCTATCCAGAGACCAGCTCACAATTAATTCCTTTAATCCTCTTTTACAGCCACCTAAACCAGTGACAGGGGAAAGGTGGCAAGGTATAGTCCAATCTCATAAGATTAAGGTTACCAAGTACCTACCTTCGAATCGGCGGGGGACACATGGTTCCCGGCCGGAACATCCCTCGGTGTAACACCCCCCCGCTGCACCATGCCGTCGCCTAGACTTGACGCTAGCGCGCTGGGCACGTAGCTGGGCAGAGCCCCTAGCTATACCTTGTGGCTAATAGCCACTGATGGACCTCTGCTCCATATGCTTATCTAATTCCCTTTTGAAGCTGTCCATGCTTGTAGCACCCACCACTTCCTGTGGCAGTGAATTCCATGTGTTAATCACTCTTTGGGTGAAGAAGTACTTCCTTTTATCCGTTCTAACCCGACCGCTCTGCAGTTTCATGGAGTGCCCACGAGTTCTTGTATTGTGAGGTAGGTACTTGGTAAGCCTACATAAGATCATGGAAGCGGAGCAGGGTCGGTACTTGGATGGGAGTTGGGAGGCCACCGCGCAAAGGCTGTGCAGAGGAAGGCCGTGGCAAACCACCTCTGCTTTGCACTTGCCTTGGAAACCCCTTGCTGGGATTGCCATAAGTCAGTAGTGACTCGATGGCTCATACGTACATAAGCCAGTGGCCAATGGCAAACTGCCACTGCTTCTCACATAGAATCACAGAATCATAGAGTTGGAAGGGATCTCCAGGGTCATCTAGTCCAACGCCCTGCACAATGCAGAAAATCCACAAATACCTCCCCCCCACACACGCCCAGTGAGTGACCCCTGCTCCAACTCCAATGTGGTCCCCCTCTGAAACTGTCCCCATATATTGTCGTGGTGGTGGTATCTGTAATTTAACAGTGTGACGAAGCACTGCCTTCGGTCTGTTCTGAACCTGCAGGTCTATCAATCTTGTTGGTTGTCCACAAGTTATGATAGGGAGGGGGGGGAACCCCTCTCTTCGTAGTATACATAATTTATATAAACTTCTGTTGTACCCCCTCCCCACTCAAATTATCTTTTTCTAACTAGAAAGCCCCAACCATTTTCACCCTTTTCTTCTACAGTACTAACTTTTGATCGTTTTGGTTACCCCTTTTTTCCTGTCCTTTTCCCAGCTCTCTGATATTTTTTTGTAGACAGGGAAACCAAAAGCGCGGGAGACAAGATGTGTGTGTGTGTGTGTGTGTGTGTGTGTGTGTGTGTGTGTGTACGTACAATGGCAATCCGAGCTTCCTGCACGTGGGCGTGTGTCTCGGGGGAAAACGACAAAAGTGGTCCTTCGAAACCACCACCACTAACTGGGGGGGGGGGATATTATTTTTGAAATGGGAAAGCAATCTATAACACGGCAGACGGATTAAGCACCGTTTCTGTCCGTATTAAGAGTCTGCACATTGCCCTTAAGTTTTTGGAACGACGGGCAGAAGGGACCGAGAACGTGGAACGGATCGATTATTTGCATCTGATTTTGTTTGACTCCTTAGAGTTCAAGCTCATATAATTTTTGATCAGTGAAAAGCCTATGCGGTCTGAATTGGTAGGTATGTTCTGGCTGGTGTGATGTCATTTAGAGAGAGAGGGAGGGCGGGAGATAGGGCGGGAGGGAAGAAGAAAAGATTCGGCTGCTGCTGAAAAGACTATCCCGTGTCAAGTGGTCCTCCATAAGATCAACTTGACCTCTGTCCTGATGTCATTACAGCATCTCCCTGCCACAGCTCCACATCGCTGGGTGCCACTGGTAGAGGCAGAACCTTCCCTCCCCCACATCTTAATTGTACCTAGGGTTGGCAAGTTCGACCTTTGCCACAGCAGGGGACCATAGAATTTTCCCTCGGATGACCGTGGCCCCACCCCCAGCGTGCCCGGCGTGGTCGCGTCACTTCCGGGTGACGTGCATGTTGGGGTGGGGTTCCCCCCGGGGCCCAATCTGCTGGCGGCGGGAAACGGGCCTCTGGGGCGGGGGTTTCCCTGCCCCCTGGGGGGACTTGGCAAGCCTAATTGTACCCGATGTTATTGGATGGAGAGCGTGGTTGGAGGGGGACGACACGGGACTGCCATTTTCAGCAGCAACTCTGTGTCCTTGGCTTGGTGCCTTCCCTGTCCATAGCTTCCAAATAAGCTAATTCATGAGTAAGTTCCTAACAGAGACCCATGCATCTGCTGCCATTGCACTGAGTGGTATCTTATGCATTGCTTCTCTACATAGAAAAGTATGCATTTAAAACAGCCATCCACAGGGCTGTTTTTGGGCAGGAACGCACAGGAACGGAGTTCCGGCTGGCTCCCAAGTTGGCCACGCCCAGCAGGAACTCATTAGCATAATAGGCCGCACCCAACAGCAGGAACTCTTTAGGATTGGCTACATTAGAGGTGTGTGGCCTGACATGCAAAGGAGTTCCTGTTACAAAAAAGTCCTGGGTTTTGACAACAAACAAGGTAAACAGAATAACAAGAAAAGGTGGGTGTGGCTGGATAACCACACTTCTGGTAACATGGGGGTGCGGCCTAATGTGCTAATGAGCTGTGCTGTCAGGGGTATGGCCTAATAGGCTAATGAGTTTCTGCTGTTGGGTGTGGCCTATTATGCTAATGAGTTCCTGCTGGGCTTTATCTACAAAAAGAGCCCTGGCCCCATTCATATACACCCCTAACAGTCACATGGGTTCCGTCTTACATGCGCATAAAGGAAGAACGAAACGGAGTAATGAAAAGGCACAGAAATGAATGCAAATTAAGGAGAAAGGCAGCGACGTTTTCATTACAGGCTTAGAACAGCCTGAAAGCGATCTGCGCAGGGGCTCTTGAAAAGATACTCGATTCTGAAGCGGCGTGAAACCCGTGGCCCTGGATACTGCCGAGTTTCAGGTGCCAATGAAAAAAAACAGCAGCACCCCTTTTCTGTGACTTTACAAAAGTTGGCATCTGCAAGTCACGTGGCTGTGGAGGGTGGGGGGGAAATTATACGTTTCACCGTTTCACTCTACGAACCGGGGAGATGTTCTAAAAAGAACATTTCGAGTATGTGATTATATATGCTCCAGATCTTTGAGCGGCTCTGCCTACCGCAACACCTGAAAGCTTTTCACTTAAAATACGACGCGTGTATAAAAGACAGGGGTGTGGAATGGCCTGGCACAGCCCAGTCACATCAGCTCTCGGAAGCTAAGCAGAGTCAGTAAGTACTTGGGTGGGAGACGGTTAACGAAGAATTTGCAGCGAAATGCAATGGCCAACCACCTCTGCCTAATCGTTTGCCTTGAAAACCCTATGGTTTTCACCTCAGCAGCACCTCAAGGGCATTTACAGACACACCAATAAAAGACAACCAGCATCTTGGAGGAATTAGAAGGGTTGTTTTGGTTTGTTTCAGACTCATCTGATGTGAAAGGAAGGGACCATGGGTCAGTGGTAGAACATCTTCTTGACATGCGGAAGGTCCCAAGTTCCATGCCTAGCATCTCCAGCTAAAAGGATGAGACAGGAGGTGATGTGAAAGACCTCTGCCTGGAGGGCCATGGAGATGGGCTGTGGCTCAGTGGTAGAGCACCTGCTTTGGTATCCAGAAGGTCCCAGGTTCAATCCCCGGCATCTCCAGTTGAAAGGACCAGGCAGTAGGTGATGTGAAAGACCTCAGCCTGAAACCCTGGAGAGACTTAGTCAGGGGCTGTGGCTTAGTGGGAGAGCCTCTGCTTGGCATGCAGAAGGTCCCAGGTTCAATCCCTGGCATCTCCACTTAAAAGGACCAGGCAGTAAGTGATGTAAAAAACCTCAGCCCGAGACCCTGGAGAGGTATGGAGAGGGGTCGTGTGGCAGAGCCTCTGCTTGGCATGCAGATGGTCCCTGGTTCAATCCCCGGTCTCCCCAGTTAAAGGAATCAAGCAGTAGGTGAACTGAGAGACCTCTGCCTGAGACCCTGGAGAGCCACTGCCAGCCAGACCAGATAATATTGACTGTGATGTACCAATGCTGTGATTCTGCATAAACAAAAATAAAGGGACACAGTATAGAAAGTAGAAACCACAAGATGAATACCGTGTATAAGTCCTTCGCCTCAATTAATATACAATAAAGATCAATTTTTACGTTAAAAGTGTATTACTGTATTTCTTATTATGACATCACGACCTTGCAACAGTCTTGTTAAACAGTGGTGGCAGTGGTATAGATAGGGTGGCAGTGGTGGAGAGTATTTTGCTTGCCGCTTGTGTGTTTATGTAGATTTATGGAATATACCTAACAAATTTGGAAGCGGTTGCAAGATTGTGATAGCATAACAAGAAATACAATAATACACTTCTAATGTAGAAACGGAACTTTGTGACTCTGTATAAGGCAGCGTCACACGTTCACCCATCCAAGGTGGCACCAAGATACACTCCTGTTTCTCTGCCATAGGGAAGAAAAGAGACCCACAGAGTAAGGGCCAAAGGAATGAAGACAGAAAATACCTTCTTCGCAGCTCTCTCCCTTGTAGCCTGGATTGCAGATGCAGGTCCCCATGATGCAGGTGCCGTGGTTGTTGCACGAGACGTCGATGCACTGGTTGGTCGGGACGTCGCACTCAGCTCCCTTCCACCCGCTGTGGCACAAGCACCGGCCCTTCATGTACTGCCCGTTTCCACTGCATAATACTGGGCAAGATGCTAAGAAGCAGAAGAAGAAGAAGAGATTGGATTTATACCCCGCCCTTCACTACCCAAAAGAATCTCAGAGCGGCTTACAAACTCCCTTCCCCTCCCCACAAGAGGCACCCTGTGAGGGAAGTGGAGCTGAGAGAGCTCTCTGAGAACTGCTCCTGAGAGAACAGCTGACACAACTATGGCTTGCCCAAGGTCATTCAGCAGGTGCATGTGGAGGAGTGGGGAATCAAACCCGGTTCTCCCAGATTAGAGTCCGCGCTCTTAACCACTACACCAAACTGGCAACAGAGTGAGAACAGTATAAAAACTCACCTGTCTTCACATGCCAGGGTCTCTTTTGCTATCACCACTACGTCTAACAGTAAAATTGCTGACCCGCCCCCCTCCCCTGGTTGGATGATGATCGTGTCATCTGGAGCTTCAGTTACAAGGCTTTGTCTGGAGAGAGGCCCAATTTGGCTCGATCTCCGCAGTTTCAGGAAACCAGGGGGGGGGGGGTCCTTTTCCAAAGCCCCCTTTTGCAACAGTATGAAGTAGATCTTTCACTCTGTCCTGTTTATGTATCCGGGGTCTGCTATGTTTGCCCCTGGCTTTAGAGGTAAGGAGGATGTCTACCAGGGCTCTTTTT